>NC_090733.1:158244295-158259295 GCF_036898095.1 Palaemon carinicauda | reverse complement strand
ATTCATCATAAACCAAGAAATATATTGATATTGGTTATTTCAAAAGAAAAGTAGGATAAACTATAGCAAAATCTTCATAAAAGCAGATTACTTCTATCTAATTCATTTTGCCTTCGAAGGTTTAGTGAAAGCACGCTTGTAAATGTCTTGTACTTTTGAATAAATCTACCATAATGTTGGGAAATTATCTGTAAATTTAAAAAATATCTTCCTGCAACTTTAGGAAATCCGATCAATCTTGTTAACTTTCACATATATCAAGCTATTGATTATTCTTTTGGTCGTTATGTTTATAATTATTAGTTATGAACTTGATTAACGTTGGACAATTCTCGTTATTGACGTCAGTAAAACTGACCTTGTTATTTTGAGTTATATTTCATGAGGCATCTATTACCACATTTTTTTTTTTTTTTTTTTAAATCTTTGCTATGATAATGTATTTTTGTTGCCCTCCTCTCCGTAAACCATCCTTAACAATTGAAATTATGAATATACGAGTAATATAATACAAAAAATATTTGTTATTTTTTCGTTTTTTGTTTTCTAAGTTTAAAATACAAATACCAAATGAAACTATCGTTTGAATTTTTTCTCGCTGTACACTGCCACACGAGAGCTCTATAATTTTCTAGATTGTTAATTATTCACAAATTACTTTTAAAGATAAAAGAGTTTATAATAAATTAAATTATTAAACCTAAAGTCATTTGAATATTGTAAGGTTGTTTATTGTATTTGAGCAGCTATTTCTTAACTGTTAAGCAATACCATTTTATTTCATATCACCTGTCCTTACCGTATTTTTTTTAGGTTGTTGGAGCATTCGAGTCTCCGAAATGTGGGTCCCTCCTGTTGTTGTCTCAGGTTCTCGGGTCAGGTTGATTTGTAGTTACGAACACAGTACAGACCGACTGGACCCTCTCTACTCCGTCAAGTGGTATCATGGAGTCCAACAGTTTTACCAGTACATGCCAAATAAGAATCCCCAAGTCAAAATATTCACCTTGCCAAATCTCAATGTTGATGTAAGTATGTTTGGAAGTACGTTTCAGTTCTCTCTCTCTCTCTCTCTCTCTCTCTCTCTCTCTCTCTCTCTCTCTCTCTCTCTCTCTCTCGTTTATCTGTCAGCGTTTACAAGATATCATCATTTATTGGTCACTTTCTATGAATAGTGCTCTCATCGTAGGCTTATTATGTAGTTCTCATAATGCCTTCACCAACAATACCTCATGAGCTGTAAGTCCTTCAGCTTGTGAGATCTTATGCAGATGGTAACAATTAACCGGATCTCTGTGATGAATATATGTGCTCATAGTCTGCTTTACGGAAACCCTTTAAGAAATACACCCAAGTTTCTCTTAACTTTCTGTTGTTGCATGTTAAGGCAATGGATATTATCACAATTTATGAATATGTAATGTAAATGCAATTATAGTAGGGTAAATTTTGTTATTGAACTTTTATATTTATAAGAAGTGTATTCCTTGAATTAAATTATTGATAGATATTTCATTTAACTATTCGTTTTTGTTCTGAATTTTAGAGCAATAAAGTGAAAATTAAATATCTTTTAATTTTATATAGCGTTGAGTTATGACTTTCTTGAGAGATGAATGTTCTGTCCTAGTTAAAAAAAAGTTATGATAATAATTGTTCGTATGCTCTGTTATTGCTACTAACGTGTATATACTGACTGTTCCTATGACAGGATTACATGTGTAATATTCTGTGCATAATTTTATTAAATATAATGAGATATCTGTTGTTCATGTCATCCAGTGATTTTTAATCATTAAAACACCAATTTCAACATGTTTACTTGATTTTTATAGTGACCCAAACTAGCTTAAGTTGTTAGTGCATACATAACGTTTAGATCTCAAGCATAAATATGGAAGAGAGGTACAATATAACTGTATTAAGTTTTGTATCCTTTATGATGTATTGTATTCAGAGTTTTGGTAGTAAGATATGACATCTTGTACATTGAGGTTTACTAAAAAAAACATCATACTGCTTGTTGCAAGAAATAAAGAAAATAATTGACGTACCACTTTATATACTGTACTATGAAATGACTAATAAACAACTCAATATATCGTTACTCAGAACATTATACAAACCCCCCCCCCCTCCCTCTCTCTCTCTCTCTCTCTCTCTCTCTCTCTCTCTCTCTCTCTCTCTCTCTCTCTCTCTCTCTCTCTCTCAGCGTTTAGTAAGTTGGGAAGAAGATACTCACTCGGCCGCCTAAACCATAAAACATAAAAGGTCCTAAAGCGTGAAGAGAAAGGCTGCGGAAATTATTACACAAATAGGTTACGGCAGATGAACCTTTCAGAAGCAAGGCTTATTCTCCTCTCTGTCAGGCAATGTAGCTTGGAAGATTTATGCGGGCTCTGGATAAGAAAATACCATTGTGTAACATTGGTAAAAGATGACAGTAACCATATTTTCAGAAAGAGGAAAAGCTTTTGCAAGAATACTGCTAGGCAAATTTTGAGAAAAAAACGTCATTAAAAATGGTCACTAAAAAGTCGGTCTACTAAAAGGAAAACACTTTTTTAATCCATGCTTTATTTCCTACAAAATAGGTAACATTCTTCATATGCTTTGCTTCAATTTTTCCAGGAGATTAACAGCAATCAGTCAACGGTTGTACTTATGGGGGTGACAAAGGAGACCTCAGGAGCATTTCGATGCGAAGTGATGGGCGATAAACCAATGTTTGAAACGGACGATTCTACCCGAAATATGTCGGTTGTTGGTATGCATAATTTCTGTTTTCTTTTATTATGATGTTGAATGTATGTATGCTTATCACGCAATTCAAGATATTTTAAAATAACATCAGTATATATTTTTTCAGTTATATCCTTCGACAATGAACAGTAATTCGATTAGATTTCGAGATTTTGGACTAAAGTGATTATATTGAAAAATAGTCTTTATAAGAATATACATCATAATAATGATTTTTATCGGTCATCTTTGGCTTGTTTGACCTATTATACTTTTTGGAACTTGTATACGACGATGATTAAATATGTATATAAAAATAAGTGAAATTGTGTACATTCCAAACTGTTCTTGAACCACTTGGTTACCATTATTTTTATCGTACTACTGAATTAACTGTTGCACAATGTTGTAATATATTATTGATTCAGTATTTTAAAGTAAATAATTTTCAAAACTAAATACAAAGGATATCAAGTAATTTTTATAATAACAACCAACTGCTAATGTATCAACGTTTGTTAACATGTTCCTGATGAAAAAACTTCATGAAGTATGGTTTGGTTCAAGAATTTTGATTTTTTCAAGAGATGGGATTTTAACTACCAAATCTGTTTTCATATTGTTTTTCATTTAAGAAAAAGTAAAAAGAAAAAAAAAAACATTCCATTTTGAAATGTGAACTGAAATTTTGCGATTTGATGCAATGATTATTTTTTCAGTAACAGTCACATTGCTTGAGAAAGACATTTAGATTTTAGCTGAATACTAGAGCCAGTGGCCTTGAGAGCATTAATTGATACTTTCATATGTACTTTATTAAAATATCTTTGTATTTTTTCCTTTCAGATATACCTCTTTGGGGACCTGAAATCCGAGGCCTGGTCCAGGGATCCAGGGTGAGGCCAGGGGATATTATTAAAGTCCAGTGCCTTCTTGGGCACTCTGAACCCTCTGTTCATGTTACATGGTTAATCAACAACGATCACTTGCCTCCCCACGCGGTGACCACGTACACAACTCAAAGGGACGAGAGAGCTAGAATGGCTCAAGTATTTGTAAGTTTTTATTGCTATTATTAATGTGCTTTGCTGTACTGGTGTCTTTGTGGATGTGGATTATTGTTATGCTTGGACCTTTTCTTTATTACCATTCATATCTTTTATATTAGGAGGACTATTTAAAGTGAAAAGAAGCAAAAAGTCGTTTTTTATTTTCTTCTACTTATCACTTTCATATCATGATCAATTATTTTCAATGTATTCACTGAGTTTCTTGAAATTTCTTTTGAGTTTATTTCCTACTTTGAATACTCTTTTGGCTAGTTTCTTAATCTACTGGTCAATGTCAATTCGGGTATTTCACTTATTGTTGATTGCCTGAAAGGATGATTTATTTCTTTGATCAGTGTAAAAAGAATAGGAAACACAATGATTAAACCAGTTATAGACAAAACTTTATCCCTGGAGGTTTAGCAACTTTTGCGTCAAACTTTTGTGAGGGCCATAAATGTTGAGCTCTGAAAGACTCGGTTCTGAAATCTCGTAAATATAATTTTGACACATTGCTTGGCCTTCATTGACAAATGGTACTGCCGAACAATCAAAATTGATTTCTGTCGTATATCACACAACTAATCTGACTGACAGCCCGGAAGGAAAGAAGCCTCAAGACCTTTATATGGTAGTTTTGATTTATTTTTATCAAGTTTTGTTAGAGCTCTTTAATGGTTTTCTCAAAACTATCCGAGAAAGAATTCTGAGTAATAGGCATTAATTAATTTTAAGTTTTAGATAGTATTTACAAATTATAAAGTTCTTGTTAGCGTAAATGATTTCGAGGTAATCGCTTGCGTGACTAAGGGGATAGGTACTGACAAAAGATCCTTATTCTTTCATTTTAAGCAATTAATATATATATATATATATATATATATATATATATATATATATATATATATAAAGTTCTTCAATCGACATTGAAAAGAAATATCAAATGGAAATCTCTAGTATATAATTCTGAAGTTTTCTTATGCTTCAACTGAAAAAAATACAATTGAACAATAAAATAAACACTTACTAATACAACCCAGGAATATAACTGGTGGCTACCCTTAAATCTGCATTCTTTGGTTTCGACATAACAGTTCCTCTTTTATTTAAACAATATGGCACTGTCACACACAGTCCAAAGGAAAAGACAACCCTTTTGCCTGATGTGTCTGACAGTAAGCAGAATAAAGAGAAACTTAATATTCCTCATTAGTTTCCACAAGGTTAGACAGTAAGTTAGCTTTTTGGCCCCCTGAAATTAAAACTCTTGATGGACCTTGATGCTTATAGAGGTGTAAACCCAAATAGCAGTTTTCCATGGAATTTTTTTTTCTATTCCCTTGTAAAAACCGCTTTTTTTATATATTTTGCAAGAAGAGTTTCTTTTTAGACTTGATGGAGAATGGACAACATTACGCCAGTAGGTAAATTTGTGTGTGGTAGCTCTAGCCCTGCTGGTTACCGGCCAGTTTCCACAAATCACATATTACTTATAGATTTTTAAACGTCTTTTGGCAAAACGTCGAAATAGGTATGCTGAAAGTGATAATCTGTTCCCTATAGTTTGCAATCCGGCTTTCGCAAAGACCTTGGAGCATGTGATGCCCTTTTTACAATTTCCAATTGATTGTGATCAGGAAGTTTATATGATTTTTGTGCTGCCTTTTGCCGTGTTAATCATAAGGCCATTGTTTCCGAACTCAGACAGTTGGGAGTAGTTGGGTCTTTTCTTAACATCATTATTGAATTTTTAAGTAATAGGCTGCAAAGAGTTGTTGATGGACATTATAGTAAGGAAAGAAATGTGACATCTGGTATTCCTGAGGGTAGTGATCGTGGCCCATTACTTTTAATACTCTATTCACATGATATGTGACTTGGCCTAGAAAACAAGCTCGTTGTATATGCAGATGATTGTAGAATGATCTTCCTAATCACGCAGTTGAATCAGTGAACTTCAATTCAAACTTGCTATGAATGTTTTTATGTTGAACAAGTTGACATGAGTCTCTCTTCATTGTTTATATATGACAGATCTATTTTAACGTTGTTACTAATCTTAGGATATTCTATATTCTTTACTATTACTTCTCATTTATATTTTATTTCCTTATTACCTTTTCCCACTGCTTTTCCAACTAGAGTTGTAGCTTACTTTATAGTAGTAGTAGTAGTAGTAGTAGTAGTAGTAGTAGTAGTAGTAGTAGTAGTAGTAGTAATTCTCTCATGAATTAAGATCTGGGGTTGCTGAATCCCTTTATAGAGATCAAGCTAAAATTAGTGGACGATGCAAATTATGAGGCATGAAATTGAACCCTAAGAAAATCTAAGGTACGATTGTAAGTAGGTCGAGGAGAATGACTCCTCAACATTCAGATCTCTGAATTGATAATGGTTCTCTCAATATATACAAGTCCTAAAAGATTTTCGGAGTGATTATGGGTTGCAAATTCACTTTTGATAAACATTCGGTCTGTTTCTTCTTTAATTGCGCAAAAAAATTGGCTTATTTAGAAAGTATTTTAAGATTTTCGGTGATCAATCTATTCTGAAGAAATGTTTAATTATTTCTTTCTACCTTATTTCGAGTATTGTTATCCCGTTCTGGTCTTCAGGAGCTGGTTTTTAAAACAAAAACTTGTGGTCTTTTAAATTTCTTATTCCTTATCTTGATATAATATCTGGCACCTCCATTCAGTTTCTTCTTTATGAATGTTGAATTAGAGTTTTCATAATTCTGCCCATGCATTGCATTCAGATCTTCCAAGACTGTACCATCCTGCACGTAGTTCCAAGTAGGAAGTTTATTCTAACAGTCTTGCCTTCTCTATCATGAGGTTCAACACTACACATTACTCTTAGAAGTTTTACTCCAGTAGTGAACAGATTTTGAAATGATCTTGCTAATCAGGCAGTTGAATCAGTGATACCTCAGAAGTTCAAACTTGCAGCAAATGTTTTTATGTTGAACAATCCGACATTAGTCCCTCTTCAGTTTATATACTGTATGTCATATATATTTTTGTGATATTACTGGTATTAAAATAATTATATTTTGATTAAATGCTTTTCAATGTATTTTATTTATTAATTTATTTCCTTTCCTTACTGGGCTATTTTTACCTGTTGGAGGTCTTAGTCTTATAAAAGCGTGCTTTTAGTTTAGCTAATAACAATAATAATAATGATAATACAGAGAAATACGATTCTTACACACGGAGATTTACAGAGATCTTCATAGAGAAAACTTTCCCTTATCCCTTGATAATTTTCTCTTTAGTGTTTTTCCTACAGTAAATTTTAGGAACTTTTACCTTGATTGCAAGATTGTCTTTCAGTAGTTTTGAACTGGACAGGGAGTCATTTATGTAACCAATAAATGTCTATTTTAAAGTTCTCGCATGCTCTTGTTAGAAATAAACTTTTATTTACGCTGGTAATGTCTTTGGTATTTATATCGATGAAACGTTTTTTCCACGTTAACTTTGCTTACTACCATCATTACAAATACTATATAATTGTATATACGTATAAACAGTATACAGTTTTAATCTGGGTTCGTCCATGAATAGACGCAACTCGATGCCTCAGGTTTACGTATCTGCCATATTTGTTTTAGTATTTGTATACAAGTGTTTTTTATTGTTATACGATTCATTGCTTTTGTATTTTGTTCATAAATAATTGGTGCTTATTATAGCCCTGCATGTATGTCTGACTGTTTGTATATATGTTTGTACTGTATATAAATATGAATATATACTATTGTATAATTAGTCTTGTGTAGCCTATTTGGGGAAAGAGGGATTTGACCCGTATTGTAGCGTATCACAGTATTAGGTAATCGTTTCGTCCTGAAATAGATACGTTCGTACTTAATATTTGTGCCGGATGTAATGCTTATTTCTAAATATATAAAGGTAACATTAAAATAGGCACATTAATTTATATTAAGCATTTTACGTAAATTTTTTTCCCCTTTAATTCAAATTCATAGTAAACATGTATACATTTTGGGAATATTACACATATTACAATAAAGCTGTATTTTAGGTACTTTATTTCTGCGTGGGTTTTACGTTGGTTGCTTTAACAAAACAGTAGCAGATTTGGTTAATAACTATTTTGTTATTTGACTGTATGCATACTAACCTCTCTCTCTCTCTCTCTCTCTCTCTCTCTCTCTCTCTCTCTCTCTCTCTCTCTCTCTCTCTCTCTCTCTCTCTCTTTGTGTGTGGGGTAGTACGATGGACTTTATAACGTTACTTCTGTCAGTATTTTAACCATTTTTACAATATAGAAAAAATATAACTGGAAATAATTGGTTAAAGCAGATTATGTTGTACATGACTACAGTCTAACGTTGCTGAAAACGCGGTAGATATTGATTAGCTTATTATGAATAGTACCAATAAAACAGTTATTTGAAAACTATATTTATTTAAAATTAATCAGTTTATCTTTCTACGTTGCATCAATTTCTCAACAAATCACATCTATTTGTTATGCATTGCTTTCATGTAACCAATTCTATTGGCTTTAGTGGCATAAGGCCTTGATGTTAACCAGGTGACTAGCATTTTTTCCCCTCAAGATTAAATATTCTGGTTAGGGGCATTTTCATATATGTGACCAGACACTCCACATTGACCATGTTCTGACAGACATGAACATTTTTACAGAAATGAATACTAGCATATTTCACTATAGGTGGGAAATATTTTGAATCGCTCATACCTATTATTATAGTAAAAGAAAATTATAGATACACATAATTGTTTTGTTATGTTTCAGGATAATAGAACAAAATCTATAAAAGGGATTGATTGATTTGAAATTCTCTGGAATCGTGACGTGAGGTCATTGACGCCGATATTGTTTGATATGAATAAAGAATAAAGGAGGATTCAATTTAAAACAATAATAGCGCAGTCTAGAAAAGGGTATAGGTAGTACTTTATAATATGTACTGGAATTTACATGATTTCTTTCCTTTCGAAGAAATGACCTTTGATAAAGAAACTCTGTCATAAAATTATTCGCAGTATATTATAAGTAAATTATTGCTGTGAAAATGTAGAAACAAACTAACTATTTATAACCTCACTATCAAGAACTGAACGGAATTCAGAGCCTTGGAATTCGATTGCTAAAGTACAGGACCATAGTAATGAAAGGAGAAAAACCGCATCTCTTTGGACATGAAAAATTGCAGAGGCGTGAATTCTCGACCTAGACTCTCGTAGTTCAGTAACTAAATGTCATTTTGAATTATAAGAGCCGCTATGAAGCCTAGGGCCTAGAAAAGTTATTTTGTAGAACAAAGTCCGTGAACGCAAAATGTATAAATTTTATTTATCTATCTATCTATCTATCTATCCAACTAATATATATATATATATATATATATGTATATATATATTTGTGCAGCATACTGTATATTATATAAATAAGATATATCTATAAATATATATATATATATATATATATATATATATATATATATATATATATATATACATACTCTCTCTCTCTCTCTCTCTCTCTCTCTCTCTCTCTCTCTCTCTCTTTATTTATTAATTTATATATATATATATATATATATATATATATATATATATATATATATCTTCTTTGTCTACATCTTTTCCCACTTCTATGTGGGGTCGATGTTTCTGGTCAGCTTTCTCCATCTACCTCTGTCCCACACCTCATCACCTGTTATATATATGTGTGTGTATATATATATATATATATATATATATAGAGAGAGAGAGAGAGAGAGAGAGAGAGAGAGAGAGAGAGAGAGAGAGAGAGAGAGAGAGAGAGAGAGAGAGAGAGAGAGAGAGAGAGAGAGAGACCAATTTACGTGGTTTTGCACATACATATATATCCCTCAAATGTAGGGCCGTATAAAAAGAATGGTGAGCGTAGTGGAATGGCATGCAACACGTTCATTGTTATTCAATATCAAATTCCCTTTTGATTGGCTTTACAGCCATCAAATATTATATTTCTCTGAAATGCGTTATTGCTTAATTTTTTTATATGCTCTAACAAAACCGCAACGCTATGAAGCTGAATAATTTCCCGTAATACGTATCGCCAATATCAAAGCCAAGTAATAATTGCCAAAATAATTTCGAACAGTAGTGAACGTGTCTAATAAAATAGGTATTTTGTTGTACCGGTTACGGTCTAATTACTTTAATGCAGATCCAAATGATTAATAAAATGAAAGAAGATAGTGTTGTTTCAAGTGCCCATGAATTATATTTTTTTAGCTTGTGCTCACGCGTTGCATTTGCCCACAAATCTTGTCAAAGTAATTTGGCTAATTGCGCTGTATTAAATACCCCATTTTATGTTGGTAATCATAGGTACATGTATTTAGAGTTTCACCGTTTTTCTGGTTTTTTGTTAGTAGCGTCTTTTTATCCTAGCACTGTTGTGCAAACAAGTACAAAAGCATAAACTAACGCTTAGGAATATGCAGAGAAACATTGAAATTTTATTCTCTTATTCTTCCTGCAGACATATCAGTGGCTGGCTATATCTAGGTTACTAAAAAAAATAAGATATAACATATTTTACCATATATGTCCATGCTAAATGACCCTAGAGGAACTAATAATTATGTATTAGTTGCAGATTTATAAATCAGAGTTACAATTTTGCATAATTATTCCCAATGACAACAGGAAACCAATAGAATTTTGTTTCCTTGTCCCACAATATCAATGAATTTCCGTTGTCGATTTTTTTTTTCTTTTTTTTAAGTATTATTTAAATTTTTCATTATGTATTCAATACAATAGATGACAATATTTTTCAAGTACTACAATGAAGGTTTTGACAAGTCACCACTGATCTTTCTGCACTGCGAGATAACCTTATGATTATATATTTGTTACCCTGTCAAATATACCGATCACATTCACCAGAATTAATTGAGTTTTGTGCTACAACGATTGTTCATCTTTATTTATATAGTAATCTTTCCTGCAATGTAATTAATGTAATCAATGTCACCATGCCCTATTCTTATTTTTATGTTCCATCTCATTTAAAATGAATTTGGTCATTTGCTTATTACTTATCAATTAATCATATATTTTCTTCCGTGTACAGACACTGGAACTGGAACTAGAGAACGAGTCTTTCGTAGGTGGCGCCATCACCTTGGCGTGCAATGCTTCACTCTCCTCTGTCTACAACAAATCCACTTCCGTGACGCTGATCCACGCTGATCACCCACAGCCATCCGAGTTTGGATGGTTTTCTGCAGGTATGCTAAATGACAGTTATTGGTAGCGGCATTTTATGAAAACTGAGGCTATTTATTTTTAAATTGTGGATCACGAGGACACCCTTTTCTTTTTTTTTTATTATCGGCCGTTGAGCTGATACTACTCATCAATCTCCAATTTTTTTTTTTTTTTTTTTTGTGTGTAAATTATGTTTTATGTTTGTTAAATTACACTGGATATTGTATGCATAATGAGTTATGGTTTTAATAATTTATTTATTATTCGTTTACCCTGAAGCGTGTTACATCTGCGATGAGGTGCTATCAGTCTTATCAAACTTTAACACAAAACTCTCTTATACCAGGTAACCTTACTGCGTAAGCACCAGAAACTAATTCAGCTTACCTGAGTATTAACTCCAAGTTTGTCTGATTAATACCCAATGTCAGTAACTTTGAAATTACTGAATGATAGTTTGGAAGAATTAACTTGATCTAGGGGTACGGTTTCATATGTTACACTTCTGCTTTAATATTTTGTTGGTGATAGGTACATGATAAAGATTGTGGGAAAATGCTATAATATTTTCGTACATGAAAGGTAAAATATTTTTCAGGGTTTATCTGATTGGCATGATAGGCACTAGTCTCTCTCTCTCTCTCTCTCTCTCTCTCTCTCTCTCTCTCTCTCTCTCTCTCTCTCTCTCTCTCTCGTATGAAAGCAATTTACTTTTAATTTTGACGGTGAATGTAAGTCGCTATATTGGTATAATGAGACCGAATAACTGGCAAAAGAAACTTCAATTCTAAATTATCGTTAAAATACAAATAGTTGTTCTCGATTACAAAATTTAAGTGTTAGTTATAACCACCTTTCCAAACAAGAATTACCAAAAGTCAAATTCGCTAGAATAAACAGCCATTTCACTTCAGATTGTTAGTAGAAATGACTGGTTTCCTTCAAACTCTAAAAGTAAAGAGTTTAGGATAGGGGTGTGAGCGTAGATATGGGAGGCACCGTTGTTAAGATAGTGCCACTCACAAAATGGTTCTCCTGTGGTATCTTGAAGACGGACGCTTTTAGACCGAATCTTTTATTTCCCGTGGGTAATGAATCAGGTATGGGAGGGGTGGTGGTGGTTTTTATATATAATATATATATATGTATACACATATATATATATATGTATACATATATATATATATATATATATATGTGTGTGTGTGTGTGTGTGTGTCTTTAATAGCCTTATTCGAGTCATAATGTACTTGTGATTATCCCATTTCACCTCTTAGAACGTTTTATATCAACTCGTGAAAGGGATAGTTTGTTCTTTTATTCGTCCTCGCAAGAAAAGTTATATTCGCTTGGTTACACAAGCAAAACGAAACATATTGCATCTGAAAAGAATAACTTTCACCGTACTGTTTCTAACGATCTAATTCACAGGGAAATTCGTATTGCAATGGTATTTCTCACTGACATTGTATATATTTTTATAAAATACTCAAATTTATAGTTATGTATCTGCTATGATGAGAATGACCCAGACATTAGGAAACAAAATAAAAAGATATCCAGACTGGTCACGCGTCCGATATCAATATGTAGTAATCCATTTTTTGCGACCTATATTTTTCTGCACCTCGATTAAAAACACTGATTTTCGAGTAGATGGAAACGCAATGGAAATAGGTTCGTGTTCCATAATCATCCATGTATGTCCAATTTCGATCAGTTATGGAAAGCATTTTTAAGACTACCGTAAGTTAAATTTAAAGCAGTCTGTGTCATCTGCCATCTTTCACTCCTAATTGAAATCTTCCATGTTAATTATTAAACAATATCTGGAATCAGTGATAATGGTTGTGTGTTCTCGTAATATTTACAGTTCTTGCATTGCTGCATCTGAAGTTTTATTAATCGTCGAATGTGATCTTTCTTTATCTTAAAGCTTCAAATAATATTATTGGAATTGAGACCTGTATACTTCACGTCAGTATCAAGGTTAAACACGTGGTTCCTGCTCTAAAATACGAAGAGAATATAAATTTCAATTGCATCATTATTAAGATTAAAACTGTGAATCCAAATACTTTATATTTATTTATTTGGGTAATGTCTGAAATCAGTTTTTCCGACATCCTGTTATTTAAGATAAACTAACCATGAAAACAATATTCTTATCCCATACATTTCATCTGAGCATCTGAACTTTTCAACTAAATTTTTTTTTATAACTTTAAACTTTTATAAAGTTATGAAATTAGATTTTGCTGAATGATATGACTTGAGAAGAGCTTCTTGGCCAAATTTACGTTTGATCATTTCATAAGTGAGATGATGGATTACCTCAGGAACAGAGTATAAAGAAATGTGAAAAGTTTCTCTGTGAACTTGCATCTCATCCATCACCATTGTCCCGGTGTCGAGATGAAGAGCGCGATGCGAATAGACCATCTCATGACAGGTAACTGTATCTGAGAGAGAGAGAGAGAGAGAGAGAGAGAGAGAGAGAGAGAGAGAGAGAGAGAGAAGAAGAAGAAGAAGAAGAAGAAGAAGAAGAAGAAGAAAGGGGGAGTGGGAGATGTGGAATGATGTTGCAGAGTGTTTGGTATTCTTTGTCTCGACGCCGTTCTATGAAACTTGCTTGAAAAGATTGGTGCGGCTGCTTGGATTTTTTTAGTGATCACAAAGAGTTCCTGCATGTGTTTCCAGGAATGATGAATTTTTGCGTTTCGTCTTCGTATTTACCAACATCACATGAAGCTGACTATATAAAATCTATATATCTTCACCTGAAAACCTCTTGATTTCATAAAAATATATTTTTCATGGAAGAGGGAAAATTCCCCGGTAAAAACGCATGTTCGTACATGTGGAAAATTGACTAAGATATCTAGGCTTGTTACATTAGTAGTTTTAGTCATATTCATAAAACCTACAATTTTTTTTCTGAGGGATAGGAATTAGAATTATACATACAGGAGTAAATTTTCCAGATTGTGTTTCCTGAAATAGGATGGTAAATTTTTTCCATTAAACGCCCATCAAACTTCATTCTAACCCTAATACTGTCTTAAACATGTGATATTTGCTTGATAATGCTATGCAGTGTATGTTAGCTTTCATACATAAGTGGGTGCGCATGTGTTATTGCAATGTCCCCCAAATCTCGGAATTGCAATTGTAATGCCTGTGAACCTTCAAGCGTGCAATTGGCATGTGTAGAATGTAATATCCCTCCTCATCCTCTGTCTTGCACAACTCTAAGAGTTCAAGGAAGTTGAAAACATCATTCTTCATTTGTCGTCGCGATATCTTCATTTCTAAACTTGTTATTTTGCAGCTTCGGCGTCATATTCTCTTAATTGGATTTTTCTGCGGGAACTAAATGAATTTGGATGTCGGGTTTTGAGTGATTTTTCAAATGGTTACACACATATATATGCATATATATATGTGTATGTATATATGTATATATATATATATATATGTATATATATATATATATACATATATATATATGTATATATATATGTATATATATATATATATATATATATATATATATATATATATATATATGTGTGCGTGTATGTGTGTGTGTATGTATATACACACACATGTTTGTGTTTGTGTGGAGAATAAGGTATCATGCCAACGATTGATATTTTTATTCGGCTCATGTTATTGGTCAATATCACTTTTACTGTATCTATGACGAAAACAATTTTTAATTAAGTTGTAAAGATATATTTTTTAAGAATTTTTAGTCGTTTTTAGAGCAGCACAAGAATTTTCCAGACTTTATTAACCTAACAAAATAGCTATTACTCTTCTCTTAGTTTATCAAGGAAACTATTAGAAAAGACAAAAAATCTATTAAAGAAAAGACTGGAAATGAGGGTAAAATCCAAGAGATAAAACAGACTTAGCAGGACTATTCAAAACAATAA
>NC_090733.1:158209295-158239295 GCF_036898095.1 Palaemon carinicauda | reverse complement strand
ATATATATATATATATATATATATATATATATATATATTATCTTTTCCTTTTTTGCGTGGGTATACCTGAACTTGATGAAAGGGTTTGCCTATCACCATGATCATCAAAGCTGTATCAGTCAAGACCATCCATACTTGGTTGGTTTGCTATGAACGTTCAAATCAATATCTCCCAGCATCACCAATCCGTGCTTGCTAGCGTGGTGATGAAAACTGGTCAACCCCAATTATTAATTGACTTGTTTAAGGCATTTGTTGTTGTATATATGTATAAGCTTATAATGTATATGCGGCTAACTTTTTTTTTCATCAAGCACATCATGTTATTCGACTTTTTATATTTTGTAATGGCTAACCTTAGATATTTTGACAATAGGATAACCGATAAAAAAAAAAACTGACTAAACGGGGCTCCCGAGCTAATGATATTTTATAAGATTATTTCATCACGTATTTCGTATAAAATGCTCTTCATTCAAAACGTATTTTCCTCACATTATTACTACTTGTAAGCGCCAACTTTTTACCATCATGCTCTCTATTTCATTTCCGGTATTTTACCAATGTCATTTTAACTCTTCATTTTTTTCCTGACATTTACTTAATATATACATTTAATTTCTTCAGAGTACAATGCATCCTAATGGTTATTTTGTTAAACCAATTTACACCACAGTCAATATTTAAATTTCATATTTATCTAGCGTATCTTCTCTCTTAAACGTTACTAAGTCTCCTTACTTGCTGTGATTTCATGTTAATACCCAAGTCAGGAATTCATAAGAAATTAAACCTATTCCTAAAACATTTTTTTCCTATACAGATATTGATACGTGAATCTATGCTAATTTACACAGAGAAATATGTAATAATAAACTGGTATTATTAACGAAAACTAGACGCAAAGGGGGTTTTCCTGTAAATTCAAAACGTAATTAAGTTTAGGACTTTAGAACTATATACTCCCTCTTTAGTTAACTTTAATTTCGTATGCTAAACCCTTGTAGCCTAGAACTCATACTGTTTGGTGAAATGGTTTTCACACAAGCGAATACTGCTTTGCCATTTTCATATTTCAGATTTTCTTCTAGAATAAAGAAAATACAAAACTGAGTTACTTTAATAATGCATTGCCTCTCTTGATTTTACTTAAAAATAAATATATAAACATACACACATATGCTGCATATGTATGTATAAATATTATATATATATATATATATATATATATATATATATATATATATATATATATATAATAGCGGCAGCAGTAACTAGGACAAAGGCCTCAATCATGTCCTTCCACTCCCGTCTGTTTATTGTCTTTACACGCAAACTTTCTTAGCTCGTCAATCCATCGTCTTCTGTTCCATCCTCTGATTCTTTAGCCATCTCTAGGGACCCATTCTGCTATTCTTAATGTTCATCTATTATCTGTCACTCATATATATCCTGCCTGTGTTCATTTCTTTTTTTTTTTTTACATGTTATCAGAATATCCTCTACTATAGTTACCTAGCGTATCCACGTTGCTTTTTTTTCTGTCTCTGTGTGTTATTACGATAATACTGGTATGACCATCTGATTAAATGATTTTATTTTTAGAAAAAAAGGGTCATTTTACTTTTCATAATCTCATTTTATTTACCAAAAGCTCATCATCCCGTGCTTATCTTATTTCCTTTAATTTTGGTCTTATATCCTGGGGAAATACTTAAATGTCTGTCCTAAGTACATGTATGCATTAACAATATAAAGGTTCGTTCATAACCTTTATTTATTGCTTTTCTGCATTTTCATAGAACATTATATTAGTTTTACTCATATTCATGAAGTGATTGGGAAAAATATATAAATAAAATTAAAGGGAAATGAATACCGTAAAATAACGTAAATGTGGTAAAGAAAAAAAGATTGACCAGTGTGTTTTGAGGCTGTTTCATCAAGTAGAAATATTGAATATGATAGGCTGGTGAACGATATGAATTATTTCGAAAGTTTTGTAGAAAGGGGATAAGAAAAACAAGAAAATGCTAATTAGATGGGACAGATAATTTGTTGAAACCACAGGAGTATCATATCTTAGAAGTGGGTATTTGTGTTCAATATAGAGTTGTAATACAGCTTTTTTGAGCGAAAAACGAGAAATTCTTGCTACGCCGGCTGTATGTAAGCATATAAAATGACCGACTTTTTGTAAGATTTTAATATGAAACTTATCCTTGTTTTAGCAGTTGGATTATGATCATGGAAGGTATTGTTGTCTTTTCTCTGGAATTATTATTATTATCACTTGCTAAACTACAACCCTAGTTGAGAAAGCAGTATACTATAAGCCCAGGGGCTCCAACAGGGAAAGTAGCACAGTGAGAAAAGGAAACAAGAAAATGAGAGAAGTAATTAACAATTGAAATAAAGTTTTTTAAGAACAGTAACAACACTAAAATAAATATTTCATATATAAACTCTAAAGAATTCAACAAAATAAGAGTAAGAGAAATAAGTGTGCCAGAATGTATCCTCAAGCAAGAGAACTCTAACCCAAGACAGTGGAAGACCTTGGTTCAGAAGCTATGGCACTACCCAAGACTAGAGAACAATGGTTTGATTTTGGAGTGTCCTTTTCCTAGAAGAACTGCTTACCATAGCTAAAGAGCCTATTCTACCCTTACCAAGAGGAAAGTAGCCACTGAACAATTACAATACAGGAGTTAACTCTTAATTAAGTGAAGCTATATTATATATATATATATATATATATATATATATATATATATATATATATGTGTATATGGATGTGTAGGTGTGTTCGTCACACGTGTTAATATACTGCTATACATATGTTAAAAAAATGGAATAAATCAATTCCTAACTTTATTATTACAGTCGAAGGTATAATAATCTTTGTATTCTTTTTTTTCTTTTTTTTTTCTTTTTTTTTTCTTTGCAGGTAGATATTATCTTTTTAGTTGGCATGATAAAAATTGGGATACTACGTTGGGGCTATTGTAAAAAAAGTGTTATCTTGAGAAATCTAAGAAAATGATAATCCCATGAGACTTTAGCTTATTAAGAAGCATTTTATTAATCTTTACAATGATTCCATTCTACAGTTTCTTTAAACACAAAAACATTGGCTTCTTTAAAGTTTGCAGGCAAAATTTCCTCCCTCATCTAGTCTGGAGTGCACTGGCTCAACGACCATTATTATACGAACCACCCTACTCGTAGCAGCTTTACCTGACAACAAATTGTAGTTTTAATTGAATTTTCTCCCTCATAAATGGTTAGTGGAATTGGATCCGGCAGAAGAGCGACCAGATTTCCTATTATGGCCGGTGTTGGAAAAGGAAAGGGGTTGGGAGGTTTATTAAAGATATGGAGGTGATGAGTGAGAACGACCCGCCGCTTCCCTTCCCCCCTCCTTTTTGTATTGGTTATTTCAAGATAATGAACTCACTCCCAAAGCCTTAGCATTACCGGCCAGTTTTCGTAAGCCTTTTCTCCGTTTTTCATTATTTTTTCTTCTTCAGGTTCTTCTGTGCGATCCTCCTTGGTAGCTCTGGCTGCTACCTTAGGGTTGGTATGCTTGCTGGTCGTGTGACGGTGGTGGAGTTGGTGGTGCCGGAGCAACTCGCCGGAAAGTGGACCGGAAAATGGCACTGGTCATCACAACATGACGGGAGGTGAGACCGAGTTAGATCTGGTGGTCTGACAGAGGTGTGACTGCCCTGGGTTCGGAAGATCTGACATCGGGCATGGAAAAGGGGCACGAATTTTCAGCCCCGGCACAGTGCTGGAATTGTGATGTTGTTCCAGGCATTGCCGACTACGCGGACTATTCGAGTTAAAAACGCAGTGCAAATAAGAAATCATTTATTTCCTTTTAGTAGTGCAATGACAGGAGTGACTTTTTACCTCAGGAACTATTAAACTGAAGTCATTGTACATAAACAACGGAGTGCATGAGAACAGTTTGACTAGGAGTAACGAGTATATTGTTCACTACATTCCCTGAAGTTTAATAGAACTTCCTCGATTTTGTCAGCTAACGACATTGACAAGTTAGTGTTTTGACAGACGAAATAATAGTGACTATGGAAAAGATACTAATGTCACCGGTACTGGATTGTTTCGCACTGGTAATTCCAGGTTATAAATCTTCCATATTATGTTAAATACTGATTACAGAGACTCAATTTTTAGGATTTATTATCCGAATTTGCCCGTCTTGACCTTCAGACTCAAGGCTGAAGGGCAAACTTCCAGGGTCTTCGGATGCCAGTTTTCCCACGCCCTTACCCCCAAAAATGTTGAATCCCAGAACTGATGAATGTGGATATGGTATAATAAGCAGAGTTAGAGACTGTGTTAATTTTAAGTCTCCTCCAGAAGGAATGTGGAAATAACGAAACACGCCTAGGGCTTAATCACATCTGATTGGATTGAGAAGTTTAACTGTAATTGCGCTGTCTTCTTTCGGACTCTGGAGCGCATAAAGCCAGAGTGCGAGGATAGAAATTAAAATGTGCCATAATCACAAGGAACCCGAATTGCTTCCTATAACCCGAAATATGTTTTCATTGTCTAGTATTTGAAAATAAAATTGCGTAGCGAATTCTAAATTTCTAAATAATATAAAAACCTTATTTGTTGTTCTGTAACAAAATTAGTTTGTTTGTTTACAGTTTTATGACTTGAAAGCAGGAAATGCTTGTAGTAAACTGTAGCTGCTTGATCAGTTTGTATTTTAAAAATCTCATAAAGGGATTATGATTTTCAAAGGTGACAGGCTTATTTTGTCTATTCTTGTGTTTAATCAATCGTAAACTATATACATATACGTATACGTATATACATATATATATATATTATAAAATATATGATATTTTCATATATTATATATATACATATTATATATATATATATATATATATATATATATATATATATATATATATATATTCGGTTTAATTTGGAGCTGAAACTATTGTTAGTTCTCTATTATAAATGAAATTATGATATTCTCTTCACAGGAACTGTATGATTTAATAATTTTTACCTTAGTGTGGAAAATAGGAAAACATTTATCAAATTAAATTTTATTTTTTAGAGAAATATGTATAATTTTAGTCATTCATCAATACTTGGCGCATTCCTTTCGGAGTCATCACTCAAAGATTTGTATTTTTGATTCTTGGATAAAGGGATCCATTTTAGAATAAACTTGATGTGCGGTTTCATTATAATTTTTTTTTTCTTTTAAATGGACGTCGAATTATGAACTTTTGGTGATATATACGTTCGCTTTTATAGTGACACTATTTTTTTTCATCAAGTGTTGCTCTGATGGTTATATTCAAACGAGAAATGTATATGTAAGAAATAATATTTGATTGATGATTCATTTTAGAGTGGGAAATATTGAATGAAATATCACTTGAAAATTCATGATAAAATGCATATTCTAAAAATAACTCAACGACATTTGAACTTTATATATACAAAGAGAAGACCATTCATGCTAGAAGCATTTTATAACAAATTATTTCCTAGTAAAACCACCTGTATTTAACTCTGAATTTCACATAATATTGCGGAGCACCATTTAATGAACTCGTTTAAGAAGCATCGCTTAATGAATCATTCTTTACTTAAAGGTCTAATGAAGAGGCACCATTTATTAAGCTGCTTGATGAAATCTTGGAATGAAAGGTAACTTGTTGAAGCGTTTCGCTGATGAAACGCAGAAAAAGATTTTGGAAATGAAGCATAGAAATTCATCAGTTGCCGTCACTTTATATCTTTATCGTTATTTTTAGTTCTTTTATACAAAATGGGTATAGATGCTGGTGAATATTTATAATGATGTAACTAAGCAAGACTCTACTATTATCATAATCTTTATTATGCTAAGAAGGGTATCACTTTGCTCGTGCCATCGTGGTTCCTTTTCAAAATAATTAAGCGAAAAGATTCTGCCAGACTGTGTATTTCTTCTAAGAAATATGTTTCGATGGAGTGGAGTCAGTTTTAGCAACCTTACCAAAGTTCAGTTGAAGGGTGTATGTGGTCACTTGTACAATGAATGTAATAACTGGAAGAGTAGGGGGTCTTCATTCATAAGTAATTTAGGCTTAATTGAATAGAGACCAGCATGAGTATTATTCATCTAGTCTTTTTTTATATGCATACATACATACAATTATAGATAGGTAGTTACTGTACTATATTTATACATATACTGTATATTTGTGTATACATGTTATGTATAGTTGCTGTATATATATACACACACACACACACACATATATATATATATATATATATATACACATATATATATATATATATATATATATATATATATATATATATATATATATATATATATATATATATATATACGCAAAACTTCCCCACAATAATTTTACCTGCTCTATGGAAATGAAAACTTTTTTTTGTCACCATGCCCTTCTAGCATTTTCTATCAATATCTAAAAGGCAATCCGCATGATAATGAACGCTTTTAAGTGCATGCATATTTAATGGGATCTCTCTTTATACTTATCCCATTATAATTTTCACATATAGGTTATCTATTTTTAATGTACTTTCGCTCAGTATTTTTTTCGGTAATGTTGCTGGATTTAATTATTACCATTTTTTTTATTGACCTGTTATCTTATCGTCATTAAACCTAATTGTTTCGAATTTTTCCAGTTTGTGTGCGCTTGCAAATTTTCCAGTAATGTCAACTTTTCCGCAACCATTACCTAAAAGTTAAAATGAATGTTTACCCTTATATGCGCCTTTGCAAATTACCCTGTGAACTTAATCCATTTTCCTTTCCGGTTGAACGACCTTGATTTCTGCTCGCTCAGGTCGTCGATGCAGCGCCTTTTTTTTTTTTTTTTTTTTTTTTTAGACTTCCCTTTTCTCTTCTTAATGTTCAAGGTTCTGGTTTCTTCATTTACCCAAGCTCCGTGTTATTTCCTTTGTGTGAGAACTTTATTATAATGGATTTCTCATTTTAGCCCATCTCAATTTGTTTTATCAGCTGTATGTTTGCAGACGAGAAGTCTTATCAGTTCGAGTTTTGCATGTTCTGTACACACATCCCAGTCCGAATTGGCTTTTATCTCATACTCGGATCTTTCTTAATATTCTCTCTTTGATGGCAATCATGAGCCCTTTCTCTCTTTTCCTTTGGATCCCAATTGCCTTTTCCTTGCATAACCAAGGTTTTCTCTCTTAGCTTCATTCACCCTCTCTTTCTTCTCCCTCTTTTATTGCCACTTTCTCTCTTAGCTTCATTCACCCTCTCTTTCTTCTCCTTCTTTTATTGCCACCCAAAATGTTCTCTCAACCTTTTACTATTTCCCATCGGTGATTTCTTCTGCTGTTGTAATGAGATGGCTGCTTTGACCTTTGGAGTTGCGGCGCCATTTTTATATACAATTACAACTAAAATCGTCATACTTCTCTCTCTTTCCATATTGCATTTATACTTTGATCCAATCCTCATCTCAAGGCCTTACTCCCCTTTCATGAGTCGCTCTTCTTCCTACTCGTCCCTCAATTCTTGTCTTCTTCCTCCTCCGCTTTACTCTTCCTCCTCCTATTCTGGCTCCTCTGATACTTGTTTGCTGTGCTCTACCATTAGTGGTCCTTACTCTTCATTAACCCTTCCTCATGGCCTCTGTTCTCGTAACGGTCAGGGATATTCGCTTATTTGCATACGAGAGAATATTGGTCATAGCTTCCCATTGACATAACAGAAACGATGAGGAAAAGCTTTAGGAAATTAGACGTGTGACGGATTTATGCCTGATATATATAT
This sequence comes from Palaemon carinicauda, assembly GCF_036898095.1. Classification (NCBI taxonomy): domain Eukaryota; kingdom Metazoa; phylum Arthropoda; class Malacostraca; order Decapoda; family Palaemonidae; genus Palaemon; species Palaemon carinicauda. The sequence goes on along the minus strand of NC_090733.1, from coordinate 158,231,452 downwards.
ATATATATATATATATATATATATATATATATATATATATACATACATACAGAGAGAGAGAGAGAGAGAGAGAGAGAGAGAGAGAGAGAGAGAGAGAGAGAGAGAGAGAGAGAGAGAGAGAGAGAGAGAGAGAGAGAGAGAGAGAGTATTCCGATCAGATCAAGTATTTTCACAATGGATATTCACCAGCAACAACTCATTTTTTATATACCTGTAAATCAGAGACGTGAAAAAATAAACTATAAAAGGGCGAAGCCTCTCTCAAGTTTTCAGTAAATATTGGCTCCACTCTAATATTCTAAAAACGAGAGAATTCTTTGAGTGATGACGATCACGGAATACTGATGATGATGATGAATTAGGACTCCAGAAAAAAAAAGAAAAAAACACACAAAAGATGACGAGGGCGCACGGGAAAACGGTAATAAAACCACAGCATCTTTTGCGACGAAAATTATAACGAGGTCTTTAAAAAAAAGTGTTCAATGAGGTCAAAATGAACCCTTGGCAAGGGTTCACTAAAGCTCAGTAAAGCCTCGGGCGGGGTTTGGAGACTGCTGCTGCGCAAAAATCTGCCTTATTGTCCAAGAGCAAAAAGGATCAATATTCCGCATCACTTTTCTGGAAATTGTGCTCATCTCCCTGTATTAGAGTAAGGTCCTCCAATATTGTGTAGCTTATTACGTAGATTTAGACTAGAGGCTCCTCGAATCTATCGACGTTTGATCTAAGATCGAACAGAGTTTCATTAAGCTCATCAGCATTGACCGCATTTTCACCTCACCATCGTTATTGTAATCATTGCCATTGCCATCACCATCATATCTGCAGATATAAATCCCATGACGTTGCTTTTGGTAATCCCTTTCTATTTTAGTCCTGGAGAATATTTGATCGGAGAATGATCTTAATTTCCCGTTATATGATCACGTGAATGTGGAAAGATTCTCAGTTATTGGCATATATATATATATATATATATATATATATATATATATATATATATATATATATATATATATATTTATGTATATGTATATATATATACATATATATATATTTGTATATATATATATGTATATATATATGTATATATATATATATATGAAATGTATATTTTATATATATATATATGTATATATAATATATATGTGTATATATATATATATATATATATATATAAATGTATATAAATATATATATTATATGTATATATATATATATATATATATAATGTATATATATATATATGTGTGTGTATATATATATATATATATATATATATATATATATATATATATATATATATATATATATATATTTATATAACATTTTCATATGTACAAATATGATATTTAAGTATATATAGATATATACCATGCGTATCTGAACATTTATACCAACAGACGTAAATTATGTGGACTGACTAAAAATCAATAATTTTGTTAGAATATATTTAGTGTAATGGTTAAGATATGTGTTACTAGTCGGATTTTCCTAATTCAAGATACAGATAATCTTGATATTAAAAAAACCCTTCATCTTTTCAATGTTAGGTTCGACACGTATCCTTCAACTTTTGTCATTTACAAGAAACACTGCCTGAATATATAACATTACTCTCGACGTGTTTGTGCTCCCCCTCCCCCACCAAATCCGTGCCGCCGACATCTTCTTTTCCCTTATTACATTTAATCTGTCGTATCTTAAGAGAAAGAATCTTTCTTGTTTGCTTCTCCTCGTCTCGGAAATATCCTCCCAATTAGCCCCTCCCAGCTTCGCTGAATATCCTTCACTCTTCACCTATTTCCTCCCCCCCCCCTCCCCCTTGCATCTCCTTGGTTCTCCTCTCTTTCCCTACCCTAACGTGGCCCCACCCTTCAACCCTTCGTCTGTGCATGATTCGACTCTAATAAGAGAAAGACATAATGCCAGAGAGAGAGAGAGAGAGAGAGAGAGAGAGAGAGAGAGAGAGAGAGAGAGAGAGAGAGAGAGACTCTTGCTCTTATTCTTTCTGTTCTTTCTCCGCAGCAAATCCAGTTTTCCTACAAATCTTCCCTCATGAAGTGTTTCCGCTTTCTTGTCACAGCTGCACTTTTCTCTTCGGAAAATTGTGTCTTTGATGTCATATGTGAAGCCTTTTGTGGATTGTCCTGAGTGGTTGAGCTAAAAGCTAACCTTAGATTAATAGAGACAGAACAAGGAGCCAGTTGAAATATCTTCTCATGTTTAAATATGACAAGAAAGAAGTATATAACTTGTACATAATACAAACATATATTTTGTTGTATGCCTTTACTGGTGTGAGTCATGTTATAACGTATACTTAAGGTTCCTGCTTGTCATGTGCTGATCAATTTATACATGGCATTTGGGAAGATGTTTTGGTTTTGCTGGGCTGAAATAAATTTATATTTTTTTTCGGTGTTCAGGAAGAGTACCTTCATATGTATACTCATAATTGGGAAATTTATGTGAAATTACTACTCAGTATACATTAAGAAAAAATTTTGAACGGATAATATAGACAGATAAACTGAAAATTGATATTATCTGAAACAATGATTTAAGGAAAATAAAAATGAAAAAGACCACTTTTTCTAGTATATGATTACAAAATTACGTGGAATTTTTTTAGGTACTATTATGTTGTATTATCGCAGGAAAAACAAAGCTATTTTGTATGCAGTGTCGTCGTTATCAAACGTTCCCTCTTCTTTAATTTTTATAATATGGTCATTGACTGAACATTACTTAACTTTATGAAGGAGGAACGGAGTATTGCCGTCCTTGATAAGTTTTCGGTATTCAATATTATTTAGTTTTAAATATATCCTTTTCTGAACTGAGAAAATAGATGTTTTTATTCTTAGCTAATTTTATTCTTACACCTAATGGTGCATATGAGAAGAGTAGCTTTAAAAGGCCTTTTATTTAATTATCAGATATGTTCTGTTAGATGGACAACGATCAAAGTGACCTAAGACTTGCCAAGTTTTTGTAATAAATTTATTGTATCATCCACGATAAGACTAATCTAGTTTGTCCTAAATTCATATTAAAAAAAAAAAAAAAAACATGAAATGCTAAACTTGCCAGACTAAGATTAATGATTACTTACCAATAGTTTCAGTTGGAGTTGTTCATAATGGTGACATAATTTTTTTCTTAAGACCTCCCTCGAAACTTAAGTCTGCAAAACCATTGCTTACTGTCATTAGTGGCATCGTCACTTTTCGTTGATCATTGACAGTCCGCTTTTTATAATTTGTTGAATGGAAATTTGAATTTCCTTCAATTTTTAAAAATATCAACGGAATTATTTGTTTTTTTTTCTCTTTTGATAGAATCTTGGACATTTCGATGAGATTTCAGTAGCAGCCGACATCGTCAATTAAATTGACACTGATCATATTAACTGCATCGATAATATCGTGATGAAATTTTATAGTTCTTATAAGTGTCATTTGCATATGTTATGAGACATTTTGGGAGAGTTCTCAAGGGCATATTAAGTAGAGCTAACAGTTATAAGCAAAACAAAAGGACATTTATTAGATGTTACTGTTGTTCCTGTTAAGTATGAAATGGTCATTATTTTGAGGGAGAGATTTATCGTAACTGTGGAACTCTCCTGAAGGTGAAGATGGTTTGATGGTAGAATTAGCAGTATGGCGTTCAGTTCCATTACTATGTAATGTTTAGAATGACCCCTTGAATGTTCATTAAGAGCTCCATTTTTCCATCTCATGAACATGGACAAGCAGCATATCAGACACGTATTTTAAACACTCATCAACATATTCTCGTTAAACACACACTCAAATACATACACACAAAAGTGCGTGCATAAAATTGAGTGGAAACTTCTCTTTATAGGATGAAATTAAATTCCTCCATCATTCACAATGCGTTGCAGCATTCACCGTGAATATAAATAAAGTAAAATTAAGAATCTTTCCCCATTGAGCTATATACAGAACAATATTTCTGTATATCGCTATTAAATGAAGGGAAGGCATTGATCAATTACACTATAAATAGAAGAAGAGGTCATCAGGATTACTGTTTAAGAGTCAGGCACAGCTAGTTATTTTATTTGACAACACATTTGATGAATCGATGGAGATCTCAAAATGCCAAAATATTGCAGAGAAGTCAGAATGCAATTAAAGAGTTCGTAATCCAACAGACATATTTTCAAACGACATTTGCATACTGCAAACGTTCGATACTGTGGCATTAATGAAAATAATAACGCATTACTTTAATGTTGCCCTCTTGCTAATTAAATGTATTTATTTGCGCAAACTTTAAGGCTTAATATTTTTATAGGGAACACAGATTCTTATAAGTTGTCAAGAGAAGATGTAATGTTTCTTTACTTTATTTATCGCATGACTCCCAGGAATTACATTTTAAAACGTTTCAAACTTCTCAGAAAATTTGTTCAGGCTCCTTATGCTTTAGTATTATATTTCAAGAAAAGACAAATTTATTTCATCTTTTGATTTATTCCTTAAAATTATCTTTATTAGGTCTTTCCATAAACATTACATCGCAATTTTCTTTATTACTGGTGCTATTGTATGCAACACATTTTCATGAAAATATATTATTATTACCATACCGACTGTTTTATGAATGCGTTTCACTTTAAAAATGAAAAGTAGGTGTGTTAAGTTCATGAATGATTATACTGAAATTGCGTTACGTTGTATCGTGCAATTTTTTCTTTGCAATGTATTTTTAGATTAACTACCGCTTCCAATCACGGCAGTAGTGCAAGAAAAATCAACGCACATGCATAAACATATTACCCTCATCAGTACACACATACATACATTGCCCCCATTGACCTCCTGAAGGGGAACGTGGGTGATGACCCTTTACAGTCAAGCCAAGAGTCCTACCAATGAGCAGCATAACCCTGTGAGGGGTTTTGTGAACGGTGTCTTCCTTTCTATGAATATTGATGTAAGGCTAATAATGTACTTCTTCAAAATAAAACATATCCAATACCTGTATAATCATTGCTGTTTTATTAAATCCCTTTAAGATGGTCTCAGTACGCTTTATTATTATTATTATTATTATTATTATTATTATTATTATTATTATTATTATTATTATTACGCTAAGTTAAAAGCACAATGGATGGATAACACCTTTAATTTAGTGAGGTATCAGCTACTCTTGGTATATTAAACTGCGCAGTATAAAAGTTCTAAAATTTGTAAACAGAAACCCCCACCCCCCCCAAAAAAAAAAATCAACATTGTATATAATCAATTTGACATGAGCAAGCAAAAGCAGCTTTATATTGAAGAAAATGTACGGGAAGTACCAACAAACAATTCAAATTAAGCGCAAGCATTACTGTTAGTACAATTATCATGTGATATGCTTGATAGGCTCCTAAACATAACTCATTTATGCTGAAGAACAAACTATATAGATATGATATTTAAAATTGATTTTATTTATTGCGGCTATTTTTCATTTAACCACGGTCATTCATATCGAGGAAAGTTATATATATATACACACACACACACATATATATATATATATATATATATATATATATATGTGTGTGTGTGTGTATATATATCCACAGATATATATATATATATATATATATATGTGTATATATATATTATACACACACACACACACACACATATATATATATATATATATATATATATATATATATATATATATATATATATACATACATATATATGTATGTGACCCATAAAAAATGACGGATAAATATTTATATAGATATGCACACACATGCACCTCTTCTCACCAGGGTATGACTACTACCCCTCTCCCTTACCGAGGGACGGAGAGAGCTGAGTGTGAGTGAGGAGAAGTATATATTATAATGTATAGCCAAACACTTGCTCATTATTTAGTATGGTAGATTGAGAGCAAGTGAACTTTAAATCAGCTTTTGAGAGAAATTAATCATCCCTTTTTTCATATTTATAAGGTAAGAAATTAAATTGAAAGAAATACATGTCATTGAATGGCGTAATGTGATTATTTTTATTATTATCGTTACTACTACTAATATGCTAGCCTAGCTCCAACCCTAGATGAAAAAGGGTTCAAACCAGTGAAACAGCCATGTGAGGGAAGGAAAGAAAGAAATTACAAATAAACTGTACATGAGCAGTAATGAATAGAACATGAAATATCATAAGAGCCGTAACAAAGTTGAAATAGATCTGTCGTATATAAACTATGAAAAGAGACTTCAGTCAAACTGTTCGACAGAAAGCATATGCAACAAGTTTAAACATCTGGAGGTCCACCGATATAACCGCCACATAGGAATATCATTTCCCATTCCGGTCACAGCTGGAATATAACATATAGAATACTGTGTATTATTGATTTTCATGATGGAGAAAGCATGACTGTTCAAATGAACTGCATACCTAGTATTACGTACAAGATGGTACAGTCTGGGAAGATCTGAATGTAGAACATGGTCATTGTTATGAAAAATCTTACGTAGTATGCGCAACGAACTAACCGAACGGTAGTCAGTGATTAATATCCAGATCATGGATAAGGAATTTAATAGACTACAAGATTTCGTCCAACAAATTTAAGATGAATGTATTAAAGATATTAAGCCCAAAATATTATAACCACGTGGATTAAGAAAACTAACAATGAAAGTCTTGATACTGAATTCGACTTCAGTTGGTCATAACAACTGAACAAAGGTCATTTGATTTATATCTAATGTAAAACCTTGTGTGTGTGTGTGTTACCTAATATTGATAAAAAAAAAAAATAAGAGAGTCTGACCTAACGGGTTTTGGAATCGCATATTTTTTTAAAAAAAGGGCAGTGAAGCTGTCGGTCATTTTTAGACAGAAAATATCCATATAAAGAGAGGAATTAATATGATAACAATAATTACGATTAGTACACACTTCTATTGGATTATACATGCAATTACTTGTAAAGGCGTTATTACCAATTTTTAAATGCCATCACTACTGTGTTGATGCCTTGTTTTGGTGCAATGATTATTATTATTGTTAATAATAGTGATAATAATGATGATAATAATAATAATTATAATGATTATAATAGCTGTAGTAGTAATCAGGTGTTTTTTTTAGGTCTATGAATTATAGCCAACATTTAACCCTCGGTTATTATTAAGGGAATAATGATAATAATAAAAAAGAATGATTAGAATGGGGAACGAAGGTTACGGACATATCTTGATGCACGAATTTCTCAAGAAATGTAAATACAGCACTTGCTTATCAGCTTCCAGTCACAAAAAAGGTCTGCTGCTCAACTTATAGGGTTGTGGTGGCCTATTGGAAACGTCCCTGCCTGGGGCTCTGCCGAATGGGAGATCGATTTCCGCTCAAACTCGATAGTTTCTTGTAGTGTCTGCAACCTCACAATCATTGTGAGCTAAATATGAGGGGTTTGGAGGAGCCTATAGGTTTACCTGCGAAGTCATTAGAAGCTATTGTCTGGCCCTCCCTGAACTTATCTTGGGTGGAGAGGCGTTTGGGTGCCGATCTGATGGTCAGTTTCTAGGGCATTGTCCTGCTAGCTAGGGTAATGTCACTGTCCCTTGCCTCAGCTATTTATGAGTGGCCTTTAAACTATATCCGGAGTGGCGCAGTTTTTTCATCCCATCTACGTTGGCATCTGCACAGAGCCGGAAAAAAATTCAGCGATTAATTTGTAATGGTTCTGAAAGAATTGTGAGGCTGCATAAAAGGTAAAACGCTTCAGATGCAGAATTACAATTTACGAGACAGCTGAGGATTATCAGTTGATGTATTCAGGACAGTCGAAATATTAGTGCTTGTTGTAGACAGTTTAACAGATATCTAGTTATTATGATTATGATTAATGGTTACTTTATTAGATACAATCGATACGATAGCTTCGAAGTTATCTGAAAATTAAAGAAGCTGCATCGTTCAGAATGAGGAAAGGAACAGAAACCCTAGAAAATGCTTGTCGACGAAGTGGCATCGTTAAACTGCTTAGATATGTTGGAATTGCTTAGTATATTTAAATTCGTGGTAGAAATACGGCCGATGAAGTTTCGACGTTGGTTACTTGACTCCAAAGCGATGGAATTTGAATGCGCTATGTTTAGATTTCTGTAGAAAATTGTTCATTTTGTTTTCTAACTCAAACTCTGTCAATGTGAAAGAAAAGTGTTATGATTTATATTAATCTCAATGTAAAACTGTCTAATGTAACAAATATAAATCCCCATGACATATTTATGAAAGCTTCCTCAAATCAAATTACCCAGAGATGAAACTATCTAAGTAGGATGTATAATTAATTACATATACAGTAATAATATCCCCAAAAATTGGCCTCCTTAGATGGTCACCACCTGTCGTAGATTTCGTACTTAGTATGAATAAGAAATAATATTGCATAGATATTGAAGTCATTTGAACAAAACTAAATTCTTCAGAAGGGACGATTCAAGAGGATACAGCATTAACAAGAATTTTGAAATTTAGGGAATGAATGGAGATTCTTTGATGATTTTTTTGTTAGAGAACTATCAAAAGAAAATATACATTTCTAAAATCTTCCGGCTTCCACTTGTTTATTGAATTACGCTCTGCATATTCTCGATTTATCCTTTGTTGTTTGAGTTCTTTGGTCGCTCTTTGCTTTATTTATCTTGAACTTATATTGCAAGCTTTCTCACAATGTCAGAGTTATACCCTTGATCTGCAGTTTTCTGAGACAGAACGGTCAGAATCTCACTTTTACAAATACTTGATATTTTCAGTAGAATATTGGTCCGCTCTTTCTTATCGAATTTTTTTTATATGGCAATTTATATAATATACGTGGTAACTTTAGCCATACAATCAACCATGGGCTCGAAGTCCACCATAGATGGATACGATTTTTATTTATTTTTTATGTAGACTTGGAGTCTCGAAGTGATAAGCATATCCAAAAAAAAAATCATATACATTTTTTTAAGTATATATATATATATATATATATATATATATATATATATTTATATATATTTATATATATATATATGTATGTTATGCGTATTTGATTTTTCACTCTCCATCTCAAACCCGTAACGTTGGTTTTTTTTTTAAAACAATGATGAAATTAGGTCAATTTCAGTCTTCCTGTACGATGTCTTCGAGGTCTTATACCTTGTTATCCGGTCTCGTATACCGCTTTCCGAAAGACAATAAACTTGATAAAATGATTAAAACATAAAAGGAGTATTTAAAACTTGGTACAATAACCTAACAATTTCATTCTTTGCACTAGACATCAATCATCGTTGCCAACTTTATTCTTCTTTGTTTTTTTCATTTGAGTAAATTGCAGAAATATTTGTTTACAGAGTTTACGAATCAGAATGCATAAATAAAGTCACGGTAAATGTGAGTAATATATGACTTGCAACCTACACTGCAAATTTTGGGAATATTGTTGTTTTATGTAAATAGCTCGGATATGACTCGCACAAATTTTTGGATTGGTCTACTATGTTGCCAAATAGGACTTGTGATATAAGCAGCATATTTTCTTGACTAAAGGTTGAATTACTTTTTCATTGACCAATGTGTATGCGTAATGTTAAACTGAATTACCATAGCTCTTTTCAATGTGATATGTTTTGGTCATTGTTTTTTTATGTGTTAACTATTGATAGCGAACAAGAATTCTTTCCCCATATTCACAACTGTATCTTAACACTTGCTGTAAATTACAACATTGATTACTGCACCAAGTATTTTCATTTATGCCTAGCGATTTCTAAACCCCTCCCAACCCCTGTTCTCTTGCTTTATGGGTTAGGGGGTTAGGGTGGATGACGGGGTATGTCAACATAAACCACAATATCATGGTTCGTGGTGCCTAATGTTTCTTTTATTCTCGAGTGCTTTCTCTTTTTTTGGTGGGGGGGGGGGTTCTTTATCTCTTTCGTTTTTTTGACCTTTTTCATCTCTTTGGCTGGTCCTCACTGGTATTCATTCCAAACCACCTGCCATATCTGCTGATATTTTTTCATGTTAGTTTGGAGGACTTTTAGCTTTACATAATTATTTATCCTTCGTCGATATTTTGGTTAGAAAATACCGATACCTTTATATGTTTTCATACATTTTCTCTTTTAAGATGTTATGTGGGTTTTTCTGTTTCCAAACCGGATTAGGTTTCCTAAAATTGATTCAATGTACATACGCTACTGTATTTTTCAAATTTCTTGGATACTGTTTTTACTTGGTTCATTTTTAAATGCTTGGGTTCACTATGTTTTTATATCATTAATTGACTAGATGTTTTTATATTTTTATAATTGGAACGTATGACTTGAACATTAGTTATTTATTACTCGGTGCATTCGCGCTATACAAAGCAGACAGTCATTATCTCTATAACTTATTCTATTCTCTTCCATCTGCCAGCAAAGCACAGGACTAACTACCCTCCAAAACATGCTTTTGCCGAACCTAATTGCCTAATCATGGAAAGTAGGATGCTAATCTCACCCTGCTAATTTCCTTAACGACTTAATTACGGTAACAGCGTATATTTTCATATTTTTTCATTTAGGTAAAAGGGAACAAAGACAAAAATTAGGACTCGAATAATTTATAGTATTAGTGATGGCCTTCATTATTTCCTTCGTGCGAAGCAATCCATTAACACCAACTTGCCTTTCATTGCTCGTGGAAAAAAATGACTTGTCCTAATTTCCCATTTTCAAATTTAGGACAGCATTCTTTGAAATAACTCCAGATTTTATTTGAAGAATTGTAGATATACATCGTTATTCATGCGTGCATATTCAAGATTTCACAATCCCTCAGTTGTTTGTAAATTTTTGTAAATATTTTTAGAATTTTATCATTCATGTATGTACAGTATATATCCATATATATCGCTTTGCATTAAATGATCGAAGTCAAAACAATTGCCTGAAGTGCAAACGAATCCGTGAGTCTTTATATGGAGTGGTATAAAATGTCTAGCTTAATTTTTCCCTTGTATTTGACACATATTTTAATCTATGGTTGGAAAACCTTACATTTCCAGTCGCAGAAATAAATTCTGTCTAAGCTCCATAAAATCTCAGGTAGAGAAGATTGCGTAGTCTTCGTAAAGCTGCGCTGTTATTATTAAAACTGTCATAAGGTGGACAACTTTAAGATCCTGGTGCACTTGTTTCTTAGATATATTTCTTGCTTTGGTAACATATATCATAAAAGGTATGTTTCCATCGAACACCACTGAATTGGAGCGCAGCTTATACTTTGAAAGGAAACTCAAATCTCCGGAGTGTTTCCTATGGGTTCAGAATAAAAATCTATCATTATAACTAGATTACTTCTTTTAAATAATTTAGTATCTTGTTTACAAATACTAAATTGCGAAAATTTCTACTCATTTGCGTATTATTTGTGAATAAATATGAGAGAGAGAGAGAGAGAGAGAGAGAGAGAGAGAGAGAGAGAGAGAGAGAGAGAGAGAGAGAGAGAGATTTCACTAGAAGATTCAGCCTTTGGAATCTTTAGTGATGTGTTGAGGCCTTTCTAGTAACAGCTCCATCATGCACTACCATTTTAGAAAGTTGCATTTTTTTTCTAAACCTGCAAGTTACAGTGTAAAAGAGAAAGTTCCTTTTAATTTGTATCTTCATAAAGTATTCTTAAATAAAAATTCTAAAGTTGGTGAAATTATGACCGTACAAAAGTAGTTATGCTGTAATTCGTTTTTCTTAGTTTAATTTATCTTGATATTGATGAGAAACATGCAAGTTGTTCAAGGCAATATCAAATATTATTTTGCGATTAGCCATGATTTCAGTTGTGTATACAGCCCATACAGAAATGGTTTTATTATGGAAGTGTTTTCCACATTTTCTTTTATCATTTAAAAGTCCAAAAGAATATGGAGTCAAGAAAAAGCCAGAAACGAACCCAGCTTGCATTACTACAACAATTATATTTGTGAAAAGAATTTGTATGCAAGTTCATTATATTGTCGAACAAAGTGTTTTGGGCTTATCTGAGTCTGAAAATACATATCTGACGTCATTCAATCAAATAATAATAAGGGTAATTAGGTAGAAGGCTGGCTAGGGCACCAACCACCCGTTGTGATACTACCGCTAGTGAGTTATGGGGTCCTTTGACTGGCCAGACAGTACTACATTGGATCCTTCTCTCTGATTACGGTTCACTTTCCCTTTGCTTACACATACACCGAATAGTCTGGCCTATTCTTTACATATTCTCCTCTGTCCTCATACACCTAACAACACTGAGATTACCAAACAATTCTTCTTCTCTCAAGGGGTTAACTACTGCACTGTAATTGTTCAGTGGCCACCTTCCTCTTGGTAAGGGAAGAATAGACTCTTTAGCTATAGTAAGCAGCTCATCTAGGAGAAGAACACTGTAAATTCAAACCATTGTTCTCTTGTCTTGGGTAGCGCCATAACCTCTGTATCATGATCTTCCACTATCTTGGGTTAGAGTTCTCTTGCTTGAGGATGCACTCAGGGACACTATTCTATCTTATTTCTCTTCTTGTTTTGTTAGTTTTTATAGTTTATATAGGAAATATTTATTTTAATGTTGTTACTTTTCTTAAAATATTTTATTTTCTCCTTGTTTCCTTTCTTTACTGGGCTATTTTCCCTGTTGAAGCCCTTGAGCTTACAGCGTCCTGCTTTTCCTACTAGGGTTGTAGCTTAGCAAGTAATAATAATAGTAATAATAATAATAATAGTCTTTTAATGTTGTTGATGTTTTTTAAGTATTTTATTTTAAGTTTTTCATTACTTTTTATATCGTTTATCTATTCCTTATTTCATTTCCTCACTGGGCTATTTTTCCCTGTTGGAGCCCTTGGGTTTATACCATCTTGCTTTTCCAACTAGGGTTGCAGCTTATCTAGTAATGATAATAATAATGATAGATCGTGTAGAATGTAGTATTTCACAAGACATTATTTACATTTGTTAACCAGTGTCTATACATACTCCATCGATTTATTTACTTATGCTATTTCTCTTCTATATCCTCTAAAATATCTCCTCCTCCTCCTCCTCCTCCTCCTACTCCTCCTCCTCCTCCTCCTCCTCCTCCTCCTCCTCCTCCTCCTCCTCCTCCTCCTCCTCCTCCTCCTCCTCCTCCTCCATCTGTCTCGTCAAATTTCCTTTTATCAACAAACCCGGCAGAAAAATATTTATCCAAAAGGATAAAATCCGAAATTTCGTTGAAGTAACGCAAAATGCTGCCAATAATAATTTTGTGGGGGTCGATTAGATTTCTCAAGTAATTTAGGGAGGTTTAAGAAATGGTGTGGTCAGGGAATTGAGGCCAGCCCAATAATTTTCTGAGAGATTAGGAATCGCAGCAGATTGGAAGCAAGTCAGAAATTACAGATAGAACCGTTCGAGCTTCAACTTTACACATTGACAGTCATTTCATAATTTCTAAGGTAAAGTACACGCGTCTTTGCATTCCTACACACACACACACACACACACACACACACACACACACACACACACACACACACAGCTTCAACTTTACATGTTGACATTCATTTCATAATTTGTAAGGTAAAGTACACGTGTCTTCAATATTATATATATATATATATATATATATATATATACATATATATATATATATATATATATATATATATATATATATGTATATATATACAGTATATATATATATATATATATATATATATTTATATATGTACATATATATACAGTGACACAAAAATAACGGTCATCACCAAAAAACGAATAACTTCCAAAATTATATTTAGATCGACACAAACCTATAATTGCATTAGGTCAAGCCTGTGTAGCAGACATCTCCAAAGTTTCAAGTCTGTACAACATAAACTCTCTGTTTAACTGGCTCTCCAAAATGTGCTCCAAATGAGCTCTTCGGTGCTGCAGGCACATTTGGATCCGGCGGGCAAAGTTCTCACTGGCCTTCCCCCATTCTCCCTTGGCATCACTCTTATTGCTGCTGTGATTGCTGCCTTCAGGTCAGGGATAGTCTGGGGGTTGCTTCCATATATCCTATCCTTAAGGTAATCCCAGAGATAAAAATCGGGGGGGTTCAGGTCCGGTGAATGCGGCAACCACTCCGGGTCACACCTGCGGCTGATCAGTCTGTCAGGGAAACGCTGCTGTAGCCATGCCAATGATTCGTTTGAAGTGTGGGGGGTGGCACTATCCTGCTGGAACCACTGGAGGACCCTGGCGACTTCTCTCTGTCGACCAAATGCTGTCCAGAACTTGCCAAGCACCTGGACATATCGCTCTGTGTTGATTGTCACAGACCTCTCGTTGTCATCCTCGAACCAGAATGGTCCAATGATGCCATGTTTGGAGATGGCGACCCAGGCAGTGCACTTCACCGAGTGTAATGGCCTTTGCAGACAGTGCTCAGGGGGTGTGCTGCCCCAGAAGATATTGTTCTTCGAGTTCATGTGACCTGACAACAGAAAATAAGCCTCGTCCGAAAACCAGACATTGTCAAGGAAGTCTGGCACAGCGAAAATATGCCTCAACTATAAATGTCTTTTCCTCAGTATTCCATAGCGAAGGTCGAATTTGGTAGACTCTTAGAACATTAATTTTTCTAGATAGATCTGAAAAATAAAAGGATTTGATTATTCATTTCGAAAGTTATTCAAGTTCAGGTGATGACCGTTTTTTTTTTTTTTGTGTCACCCTATCTATATATATATATATATATATATATATATATATATATATATATACAGTATATTATACTGTATATATAAGTATATGTATGTATATATACCGTATATATGAATATATATATATATATATATATATATATATATATATACCGTATATATGAATATATGTATATATATATATATATATATATATGTGTGTGTGTGTGTGTCTGTCTGTCTGTCTGTTTACTGTATATATCTGCAATCGTTACTTCTGTTCTTGAGATGTCGACATTGTTATTATTAACATTACTATCCAAGCTAAAAACCTTTTTGGGAAAGCAGAATACTACAAGCTCAAGGGCTCTAACAGGGAAAGTAACCCAGTGAGGAAATAAAGTAATAAATGGCAAATTAATTATACATAAGTCAAGAATAAAGATATAAAATATTTTATGATCAATAACAACTTTGAAATAGATCATTTATACATGAACTATAAAACGAGACTTAAGTCAACCTATTCAGCGGGAAAGAATTTGCAAATTCTTTGAACTTTAGAAGTTGCACTTAATCAATTGCCTAATTAAAGAGTTTATTCCACAATCTTTTCACGGCTGTGTAATATTGTGCCATATAATGGAGAAAGCATAACTGTTAGAATTTACGCACTCCCTAAGTGGACGTCGTAAGGTTCGGACCTCTTATATAATATTACTTTCTGGAGGACCGAGAAGGAACAGGTTTTGGACGACTACAAGATATGCGTTGCTGCGCCCCTGACTCCTGCTTCAGACTCCCTCCCTGCCATCATTGCTGCTTCATCTCGTCTTCATCTTGTACATCCTCTGTGTCCGTCTTGATTTAAAAAGTGTATCTTGCTTATATCTAGCTGTCTTCGCTTCTCTTACTGGCTGCCAACGCACTAGAGTCCATGGGCCGCTTTGATGTGGGTCGATCTAAATACATTCATCATCCACGCACAGAATGGTACTCTCTGGAAAGATCTCAATGCAATGGTTGATCTTAATTATGAAAAATATGCAAATTATAAAAAAAAACTAACGGAACCACGATGTCAAAGAATAATATCGCGATCAGGTATATGGATTTTGATAGGCCGGTAGTTTTTATCCTATAAATTACCATGGGAGTCAGAAGTTGAAGACCAAACTGGAGAATAGTATTCGAAACAAGACATAATGAATGAATTCCGTAGGGATAGCCTGATCATTGAAAAGCTTTAAAAACGTTCTCAATATGCCATTTTCCTTTTTTTTTTTAGCAATTGAAGAAGAAACAGACCGAATGCTGCTCAAAAGTAAATACCCAATCAAGAATCACACCTAGAATTTAGATTAATGATATATAGTTGAGGAGACATTGCCAATGCAAAGATCTGGATGTTGAGGAGCCATTGTCCTCGACCTACTTGAAATCATACTTTGAGTATTGATAGGATTCCACTTCACACCCCATAATTTGCAACATGCACTGATTTTAGATCTCTATTGAGGGATCCAACAACCATAGGTCTACATTTAGGAGAAAGAATTGGTGCAGAGAGATTAGCTTCATATGCATATGCAACGAAGTTATTCCTAGGCCAAACCACATATCATGCATATATAGCATGAAAAGCAATGGGCCGAGAACACCTCCCTGGAGAACACTTGATATTTCATTCCTGTAGTCACTATGGTGCTCAGCAACAAATACTGGGCAGTTTATTACTTAAAAATTAAATGTGATGTTAAGAAAATACCCAACTACTTACATTTGTTTAAGTTTGAAAACAAGGGCCTTATGATTAAAACGGTCAAATGCAGCACAAAAATCGAGGCTAATCATACAAACTTCGTGACCACAATTAAGGGATTTCTGTACAGCATTAGAAATTGTAAGGACATCACATGCCCCAAGGCCTCTGCGAAAGGCAACCCGCAAATTAGAGAATAGATAAGTACCTCCAACATACCTAAATGGATGATTTGTCAATAGACATTAAAAAACTTCAGATAATGTGGTAGTTATGGAGATTGGGCGGTAATCAGCAGGGTTAGAGCTACCACAATAACATGTACCCAGTGGAGTAACCAATGGAGTAAAGACCTTGAAAGTAACATTACCAATTCTCCAACAACTTCAAAAAGAACATCTTGCTAACTTCCGAAAAGTAACTGTAGAGGGGGAACCCTAAACCGACAGTTTCTCGATAATTTCAGATAAGTCAGATTTACGAAAGAAGATAATACAGGATTAGTGAAAATCTTACCAAAACTTACATTTCAATTGTGTTGTGACCTTGGGTAACGGCAATTAAAAAGGATTCCACAATTTTTCTTTGGATAAAGTCATAAATATGAATTACTGTCTTGGCGTCCTACCAACGATGCTGTGACTTAGGTGGAGTCAATGGACGACCAAAGCATTATTAACGAACCTTCTTGAGAAAGCTCTTTTATGTTCTCTTTTTTTTTTTTTTTTTTTTTTTTTTTTTTCTTTTTTTTTTTTTTTTTTGACAGAAATGCCTTTAGATGTTTGACCGATGTATAGCCTAAATAGATATCATTGAATATGTATTCTCGTGAGTTCGAGGATGTCAGCAATAAGACAAAAGTACTAACTCCAATCAAGTTTTTTTTCTCCTTTTCATGTCTATAATACATACATACAAACATATTCATGTGTGTGTTATTTACGTTACATACTATATCATCATCATCAGCTGTTACTAGTCCACTGCAGAATAAATGTCTCAGACATGCCCTTCCACTCGCGTCTGTTTATAGTTTTTCTATGCCAGTTTATACCCGTAAATTTTCTTAGTTCGTCAATCCATCGTCTTCTCTGCCATTTTTTTTTTCTTACATGTTGTTAAAATATCTTCTACTTTAGTTCCCTCTCGTATCGATGATGCCCTTTTTTTACTTTTAGTGTTAATCTCATCATTATTCTTTCCATAGCTCATTGCGTTATAACTAGCTTATGTTCATATATATATATATATATATATAGAGAGAGAGAGAGAGAGAGAGAGAGAGAGAGAGAGAGAGCGAGAGAGAGAGAGAGAGAGAGAGAGAGAGAGAGAGAGATCCTGCGTAAATTTAGGCAGGTAAACAGAAATAGTCATAAATATACATGGGTTACACAAAGAATTATTTACAACAATTCAACTTATTATCTATACGTAGTAGAGACGCCCAATTATCTTCATGTTTTTTGTAGAGCGAGAGACTCTTAAATGACTGTTTTGATCGAGCTGTCTTTATGGAGACACACGCTGTTTGATATATTTATGCCCTTGGGTCAGCCTTAGATAGGATGTGGCAGCACTGTAAAATTTCCGCCACGTTCAAGAAGAAACGTGTCATTTTATTGTTATTAAAAGTAATAACATTCCGAGGGCATTTAATAATCATCGAATATTTATTATAAGTTGATTATATAACTTATGCTGCCTCCATACACCATAGAGCGTGATGGTAATATTTGATATGGCATCGCCGCTCCCCATCCAAACCCTGCCTTATTCGCCTTACAGGAACCGATAGAGTATAGTCTACTGTAGAACAAAGGTTTCAGACATGTACTTCCACTTGTATCTGTTTATGGTCTTTCTATCCCAGTATATATATATATATATATATATATATATATATATATATATATATATATATATATATATATATATACTGTATATACTTTTGCTCAGAGAGTTTATACCACAACTGAAAAGGGATACAATTTAACCCTAAAAGAAACCCTTTCTGGTACAACTCAGTAAAATAAATGGTGGTCTACCCTTAAATCTGCACTCTTTGGTGTTGATACAACAGTCCCTCCTGTACTTTAACCATATGGCTCAGTCACTCACTGTCCAAAGGAAAATGCAACCCTTTTGGCTGATGTTTTTAACAGTAAACAGAGTAATGAAAAACTTGAACTTCCTCATTCTTGTTTTCGTGAGGTTAAACTAACTAGTTTAGCTCTTCGATCTCATGAAATTAAAGCTCTGTTGATGGACCTTGATGCATATGGAGGTGTAGACCCAAATGGTATTTTTCCTTTGTTTTTCATAAAGACAGCAGATTTCTTATCTCCAAAGTTATCTGTTATTTTACGCAAGTTAGCAAGAAGAGGAGCTTTTAGCACTTGTTGGAGAATTGGTAATGTTACTCCTCTATGTAAATGTGTTTGTGGTAGCTCAAGTCCCACTGATTACCGCCCAATTTCCATAACTCCCATGTTATCTAAAGTTTTTGAAGGTAATCATCTATTCCCTAGTTTACAATTTGGTTTTCGTAAAGGCCTTGGAGCATGTGATACCCTTCTTACAATCTCCAATGCTGTACAGAAATTCCTTGATTGTGGTCAGGAGGTTTGTATGATTGGCCTTGATTTTAGTGCTGCCTTTGACTGTGTTAATCATAAGGGCCTTGTTTTCAAACTCAAACAGTTGGGAGTGTGTGGGTCGTTTCTAGCATTGTTATTGATTTTTTAAGTAATAGATTTCAAAGAGTTGTTGTTGATGGACACCATAGTGAGAATAGGAATGTGATATCCGGTGTTCCACTGCGTAGTGTTCTTGGCCCATTACTTTTCACCTTATATACACATGACATGTGGTTTGGCCTAGGAAACAAGCTTGTTGCATATGCAGATGATGCTACTCTCTTTGCATCAATTCCATCCCCGGTATGTAGATCTGGGGTTGGTGACTCCCTTAATAGAGATTTAGCTAAAATTAGTGCGTGGTGCAAATTATGGGGTATGAAGTTGAATCCTAACAAAACTCAAAGTATGATTGTAAGTAGGTCAAGGACGGTGGCTCCTCAACATCCGGATCTCAGTATTAATAATGTTTCTTTAAATTTGTATGACTTAAATTTTAGGTGTGATTCTTGACAGTAAATTTACTTTTGAAAAACACAGGTCTGTGTCTTCTCCAATTGTACAAAAAAATGGCTTATTGAGAAAGTCTTTTAAGATTTTTGGTGATCCACCATTCCGAAGAAGTGCTTTAATTCTTTCATTCTACCTTGTTTTGAGTATTGTTCTCCTGTCTGGTGTTCAGCTGCTGATTCTCATCTTAATTTGTTGGACAGAAACTTACGGTCTATTAAATTTCTTATTCCTGATCTAGATATTAATCTTTTGCACCTTCGTTCAATTAGTTCATTATGCATGTTGCATAAAATTTTTCATAACTCTGACCATCCTTTACATTCAGATCTCCCTGGACAATTCTATCCTGTTCGTAATACTAGGCAGGCAGTTAATTCCAATAGCCAGGTCTTCTCCATCATGAGGCTCAATACTACACAGTATTCTAGAAGTTTTATTCCAGCTGTTACCACGTTGTGGAATGATCTTCCTAATCGGTTTGTTGAATCAGTAGAACTTCAAAAGTTCAAAGTTGGAACAAATGTTTTCATGTTGACCAGGCTTACATAAGTCTTTTTATAGTTTATATATGACATATGTTTTTGACGTTGTTAATAGTTTATATATAGTTTATATATTTTGACGTTGTTACTGTTTTTAGAATGATTTGTTGTTAATTTGTTCTCATTTATTTATTTCCTTATTTTCTTTCCTCACTGGGCTATTTTTTCCTATTGGAGTCCTAGGGCTTATAGCATCTTGCTTTTCCAACTAGGGTTGTAGCTTGGCTAGTAATAATAATAATGAAAATAATATATATGTATGTACAACATTCAATATTTGACTTCAGTTTCTTTCCCTTTATGTCATCGTTATTGATTAACCTATTCATATCAGAAATTCCATAGCTTTATTTGTGAAAATTTGATACATTATAATATTTGTCGTTAGTAAATCTGAGAAGGGAGACTGTATGTTTGTCCATATGGAGAGGTAATAAGGAGGCCTTGAACAGGAAGCCAAGAGGTTATTAAAGGCTCCATGTTGTTAAAATAAATAGATTCTCTCTCTCTCTCTCTCTCTCTCTCTCTCTCTCTCTCTCTCTCTCTCTCTCTCTCTCTCTCTCTCTCTCCCCCCCCCTTTGAATGGAAATGATGCTCTAAAAATAGAATGAGTAAAATGAAAATATTGTTTCAAGCCAATGATTGATGTTTATATTACCTGATTTATTATTATTTTGTCTTCCAAAAGTTATGAATTTAATCTTTTTATTATGCATAGTTATGCTTGAAACTTTTATTATATTATAGTTGTAAATGTCTACGCATTTCTAAAACCTATAGGGAATAAAGATAAAGCTTGTGGGATAAATTATTTTAATATTAATAAAAGGGAAAAAAGTTCTTGATGGATATATCATAAGCATGATACCCTGAAGGGGTGCGGGAAAAAGAATAAAAGCGACAATTGTGGATCATAAGAAAATCATCAGTAATCTTTGGAACTTGGAAGTGACAGAGATCTATAATTGGATCTAGTGTCACTCTGGGACCTTACGAACGCCAAGTTTGTCTCCATGCTAGTAAACAAGTAAATAAACACTCCCCAATCCTCCTTTTTTTCTGTTTACGAGGACAACAAACAACCATCTTACTGTCTTTATTTGATTGTATCAAGGAAGGTACGAACACAAGGGTTTTTTCAGATAAACATGCAACCGTAATGCATAGGTAATTATGCATAATCAACTGAACAATGTAAAAATGCCAGCATGTTTGGGAATGGGATGTCTCATTCTGTCATTAATTATACACAATTACCACTAAATTTGGGTAATATTGTCAAATATGAAAATAAATAGCCACCCTTTGTGCTTGACTACGATCATTTATGTATAATTACACATTTTCATTAACAGATATAATCATTGATGAATATGATTACTTTTACACAGGCCTCAGCAATTAGTACATAATGGAAAGAAACAATAGAAAGGGAAGACGTAATGTGTACATTTAATCAAGTAATAATCGAAATTCGGGAGTATTGTGTTAGCCGTTGCATGCATTAACAGGTAATTTTTTTTTTTATTATAATTCATGAAACAGCCACTATTTGTAATGCATTCAAACTTTGGCAATTACGCGGAATGACTGATATCATTTTGTGTGTACAGTGCACTGATAATTTACATTTATACATACATGACAATACACACTCGTGGTCAACTGCTTGGTACAATTGTAAGATAACGTTTGTTTACAAGGATTGCGTCTCTATCTTCTCATATATATACTCTTGAACTTCTTCTTTTATTATAGTAAACTTTTATGCGACCTCTGCATGTTTTTTTTGTTTTTTTCCAGACAATTTGACTGAAGTTCATTATGGTAGAATTAAACAATAGGCAACGACAAACGTCAAACATTAGTTTATATTACAGATCTCAATCGAATATTAAACAAAGTCACATACGTCTGCATTACTGTACGAAGAAAAAAAAATATGTA
>NC_090733.1:158151795-158204295 GCF_036898095.1 Palaemon carinicauda | reverse complement strand
TGCAATGCAGCCATTTCTATCATTCAATAATTAACCCAACCGCTAAAAATAGCTTAATCCATTTCAGAAACCACTATGAGATTATTCAGTAATGTAGTTATAGCGTAGTTATCCCCCCCCCAAGCCCTAAGAAAACGGTCCGTTTTCTTTACTACTGTATAAAAGTTACGGTACTGTATGTAAAGCATTTGGATCAGTGAAGGTGTATTGTTACCTGTACGTACACCTAAATTAAGGATTGATACTCTGAAAAAAAGGTTACAGTTAATTAGTGTAACAAAAAAGTTGAAACTTACCTTTTGATTGAGACGATGTCCAATAGCGAAGTCGCGGCAGAGGAGGATGGCATAAGGCAGAAAACGTAACAAGTGACAGACTACGTACAGTAGTTTACACACTTAACACATTATTACTTAAACTTTACGAAATAAAAAAATGGCAGAAATAATTAACACTTAACATTACGTATGGAAAACTATAAAATGAAAGAAAAAATTACCTTAACACTTAACGGTAACATAAAACTTAAAATTGAATTTTTTTTTTTTGGCTTTTTTATAACTACGTTTTTCATATTTTCTAAATCTCTTCTACTTCTTCATCACTTTCTTTTTTCTGTTTCTTTTCTTTACTTTCACCTTTTAATTCTTCATCCCTTCCTCTTTTCTGTTTCTTTTCTTCACTTCACCTTCGTCTTGGCCTACTAATACCGCTGGCCTCTTTAATAAGAAACTATCCATTGAAGCTTGTTTCTGCCTACTTTTCAACACATTTCTAAAATGCGTTAGGCAAACGTCATTGCAGTGTTGAAGGGCACGGTTGGTATAAACTTTTTCTGGATGTTCCTTTTCGACGTAGTCTGCCATTTTATCAAAACATGCGAGAATTTCCTTGATGTCTGCTGTTTTCAAAGGTGTAACATCCTCCTCATCACCGCTAGAGAACTGCTCTTGAACATCACTCACTTGCATCGTCTCCAACTCCTTCAGGTCGTCCGTCGTCAACTCCTCGTGGTGCTCCTCGATAAGTTCATCTATATCCTCGGCGCTAACTTCCAGCCCCATGGACGTACCAAGATGTACGATGTCAGCCACCTCAGACTGCTGAATTGGTTCAGGATCGTCAACGATCTCGGCTTCGCCTCCAGGCTTCCCGAACCCCTCGAAGTCTCGTGCAGAGACAGCATCAGGCCACAGCTTCCTCCAAGATGAGTTCAGGGTACACCTCGAAACTTCCTGCCAAGCGAGATCGATGAGTTTGAGGCATATCACGATGTTAAAGTGATCTTTCCAAAATTCACGCAGAGTGAGGTTTGTACTCTCTGTGACTTGGAAACATCTCTGGAAGAGATGCTTCGTGTACAATTTTTTAAAATTTGAAATAACTTGCTGGTCCATGGGCTGGAGGAGAGGGGTGGTGTTAGGCGGTAGATATAGGACCTTTATGAAGGAATACTCGGCCAGAAGATATTCCTCGAGGCCAGGAGGGTGAGCTGGAGCATTGTCCAACACCAGCAGACATTTCATAGGGAGGCGCTTTTCTTCCAAATATTTTCGGACAGTCGGACCGAAGCAGACATTCACCCAATCAATGAAAAGTTGCCTCGTTACCCAGGCTTTAGCATTCGCCCTCCACATCACGGGAAGGTTCTCCTTGATGACTTTGTGGGCTTTGAAGGCTCGGGTATTTTCTGAATGGTACACCAGCAGGGGCTTTATCTTGCAGTCCCCACTGGCATTTGCACAAAAATCAAGGGTAAGCCTGTCCTTCATAGGCTTATGTCCGGGCAGCCTCTTCTCCTCCGCCGTGATTAACATCCGACGAGGCATTTTCTTCCAAAATAGTCCAGTTTCGTCGCAATTGAAAACTTGCTGCGAACTGTAGCCTTCCTGCAGAATCAACTCGTCGAACGTTTTAACAAAGGCTTCGGCGACCTTCGTGTCCGAGCTGGCTGCCTCCCCATGTCGTACCACTGAATGAATGCCAGTCCTTTTCTTGAATTTCTCGAACCACCCACGAGAAGCCTTGAACTCTGGGGGTTCCTGCTAGGATGTTCCTTCTTCAGCCTGAGAACGCACGAGATCACCGAAAATGGCGGAGGCCTTCTGGCAAATTGTAGTCTCAGTGATGGTGTCTCCTGAGATCTCTTTGTCCTTGATCCACACAAGAAGCAGCCTCTCCATCTCGTCATGCACGTGGGTTCTCTTGTTGGAGAAAATAGTGACGCCCTTAGAAGGTGTCGCTGCTTTGATGGCCGCCTTCTGCTTCAGGATGGTGCCTATCGTAGATGGATTCCGGCCATACTCCTTGGCGATCGCACTTAAACGCATGCCAGACTCGTACTTTTTTATGATTCCAAGTTTCGTCTCCATCGAGAGCATCGTCTTCTTCTTCTTTCCTTCGGCAACATTCTTGAGACCCATGGCTACAGTAATACGTAATATAATACACTACGTACGTTATATACAGTACTATGTATAGTAAACACTAATACAGTACAGTGCACAGTAACGAATGTTTAATAACGATAACACGTGGCGTATGAATGTACTGTATATTAACACTACGTCAAACAAGCGAAAGCACACAATGTCTGTTAACGATACCGCGGTCAGAACGAAAAGAGAGAGAGAGAGAGATGAACGCCCATGCGTAAGCAAGCTGGGATAGTTGCCGACCAATAGGAAAGCAGGATCTTATGGCGTCAGCTAGCGTCTGAGTAGGGAGATAACCAATGGGTGAGCGGGAGGCTGTAAGTGAGTCTACCCAAGTTCAAAGTCTGGCGGCGTGCGCTTTTTAAAATTACTCTCGGCGAAGAGTTGGGATCTCGTAAGGTTTTCGTATCCTGAAATTTTATTCGTATACTGGGGCATAAAAATCTTCGAATCACTTTTCGCATCCTGAATTTTTCGTAAGCAGAAACTTTCGTATCCAGAGGTATCACTGTGTATATATATATATATATATATATATATATATATATATATATATATATATATATATATATATATATATATACAGGAAGGTTGGGGCATCTGGAACGCCGTAGATTTAGTATAAATAGGAAAACGAAAGAATTTTCCAACATACGAGAACATTGTAATAAATGTAAAACATCATTTTCATATAAGGATTTTTGCATTGTCACCCAAGCGCCCAATGACTAATCTCTCTCTGTTTTGGAGTCGTTAGCAATCAAACAGCTTGTGCCCCCATTAAATGGTCAGACTTCTTCCACAATTCTATATATAGCATAGTTGACGTGCTCCTTTCCAAACCAGACAACGTCACTCAGTTTTTTAGCTCCATAAAGATAGGTACTTTGAGCATTCTTCACTTTTTCATTTTATATATATATATTTTTTTTTTCAGTTCATTTTTTAAATGATTATATTCAACTTTTACGTTGTCCTATTTATATTAATATTAATACTGAGTCTTTTTAGCCCTGATGATGAGACCCAAAGTCTCGAAAATTTGGAAATAAATGTATGATGCTACGCTGGCTTTTCTCCATCCTATTTATACTATATATATATATATATATATATATATATATATATATATATATATATATATATATATATATATACTCTTTTTAGTCATAGTCTTTTTCTTAGGCAATTTTCATTAGATGCTAAAACACTTGAGGCATTAACCAGTTTTTGTAACACTGATTATCTGTACCTTTTCTTGTCTTAGGGGTACAATTTTGGCAAAAAAGAGAAAATCTATTACTATACTATTCCATTTATTCAAATCTAGCTGACAGCTATTTCAGTCAGTAACTAATGGCTTTCGTGATGGTATATGTAAAAAAACTCATCATTCCTCTATAATAGCATTACATTTATACAAACGAAAATTAAAAGCAATCCAAAACATTATAATCCTTAAGGAAAACAACAAAAATAAAGATTTGAAGATATTAGAAAAAAACTTGAAAAGCTAGTTAAAATTCTACTGAAGACATTGGATCCCTAGTGCAGCTTTGAGGTTCCATTTGGAGTTCCAGAGACCATATGCTGGAGAAAAATATTGACTCCCAACACAAATCCACAATATCAGTTCTTAAGGCTTCAGGTTAAGTTCTGGAAACTAGGGTGGGGAATGTCCTCCAGCTGGAGGGGAGGACATAATCTGAAGAAACCTGAATGTTCAACACAGGTTGCTGCATCTTGATAGAGGTTTCTTGTCATATGCATAAACGAAATGCACATTCATAGGGGCCATAAATCAGCATTTCATTGCAGTTAGCTTGAAGGCTGACCTGAATGTTGTCATCGTGTGGTCTATGTAGCATATATTGAGGGGCTTACGCTCCCTTTCCGGTCATTTGAATTTGTAACCACCATTAATCTTAGATTCCCTGAGTACCCTTGAGGCATGAAATTTTTTTCATTATAATGGTAGTTATCAAGTTTGGTATGGTGTATATTCTCAGCAATACTTTTTCAAATGTTTCACTTGTTTTTTTTTTTCCACATCTAATGATTCTTTTAGATATCTACTTTTGTCTGTAGGCCATTCCATTTTCCACATTATGATATATAACAATATATTAATTGTCAATACTCGCATTTAGGTCCCTTGAGAAGATTTCATCTATTTTCTTTCTTGTTTCCACTTTGTTGTTACGGGGATATTTATTGTTAGTTACCTTGTGTTTCATGTGGGATAGGACCCTCCTAAAAAAAGCACCACTGACACCTATTGTATGAATGGACACTCTCCCAATGCATTGCTGCACTGGTCAACATTCGTAGATTTTGTGAAGACTTATTTGGCAGATTGGGTTTGTTATTACTCAACAATGACGCCAAGGAAATGAAGAGTATTATTCTTACAAGTTCCTGTCGTGAAGTTAAGGATTGTAATACCTTTTAAGGTACTGGCAAGCTCCCCTGGATCATCGGGTGTACTAATTGAGATGTAGATGTCATCTACATATTTTGCATAGATTTTCGTCCTCTTGTGATTTCTGAAAGTTTTGTCTTCCACAGCAGTTATGTACATGCTGGTAAAGGGAACCCCAAGTAGGGATCTCATTGCTACGCCATCTATCTGGCGAAAGAGTTCATTGTAATGAAGGAAAGGGGTCTTTCAACAATTCTCCACGAATATGAAAGAAGTCCATGTCAGATCTATAGCCTTTTGTCTAAGAAGAATAGGATGGTCTACTGAACAGAAAAAATGGTGAACAGGCATTCCATATATACATGTTGTGGATCCCATTTGTGTAATTAGGCTTATGGATTTCCTGGATTATGTGTCTTAACAGTTCAGTAGCAATATCCATACCCATAGTAACTAACTAATTTTTGGGAATTGCATATCTGGTTCCAACTATTGGCTTATTTTCTTTCCATCTGACCTTTTTAATTTTCTTTTGAATCCTTGTTTAATCTCAAGAATTAGCTTTTGTTATTCAAGATGTCATTCATCATCTTCATGTATTCTTTTTTTCAAGATGACATATTCTTCAGATTTACCAAATTTTCTGACTATCATATCCTCTTTGTTATTCAATATCTTAGCTGCTTCCGGAAGGGATCTCTTCTGTATTTTACTGGAGAACATGCTATGCTGTTTTTCTGCCGCCTCACTAATTAGACATCAAGCTCACCACAATAATGGGGCCATGAATAAGTATTTGGTTGATGCACATGAAAAAAATCCATTAGATTATCTAATCAGAGCCTTATAAGTTGTTTACGAGGAGGATGACTATGAGGGGAAGGTGAGTGCTGAAGCAGCGTCCACCACGATGCAGACGCCTGCTGTTAAACAATCCATTTCCCTCAGCTATGACCTCCCTTGAAGTAGGGGGACATTCCAGACCAAGCCTCCAGAACTTATCCTGAAGTCTCGAGAACTGATGTTGTGGTTCTTTATTGGGAGTCAAAAAAAAATTTCTGCACAAGGTCTCTGAAACTAAGTTATGATATTAAATTTCTTTTAATTTTAGTTCAAATAAATGCACTGCCATTATATACGGGTAATGTTTTCATTGCAAATGTCCCCTTACGAAAGGCATTAGGTATTGGCTGAAACTGCTTTGTATAAATGGAGCTACACAGTAACAAATTTATTTTCCTTCAAAATTCTATGGCTGAAGAGAAGAGAAGTGTTGCCTTTAAAATAGTTAATGACACAAGCTCTTGAATATTTGATGGATAGGGAATATATACAATATATATATATATATATATATATATATATATATATATATATATATGTATATATATATGTATATATACACATACACAGTTTATACACACACTATTGTAAGCGACACGTCAAACATGATGGGTAAATATTTATATCTGCACACATGCACACGCACTCCCTTTCATCAGGTTACGACTACTACCTGCCCCTCCCCCCCCTTTACCTGAGAGAGTGAGTAGTTATAAGTCTGGCAATGCCGCTGAGCATAACGGGAAAGATATATATATGTATATATATATATATATATAATGTGTGTGTATATATATATATATATATATATATATATATATATATATATATATATATGAATATATTTGAATATATACAGAGCCCGACACTTTTATATACTTTTTTAAAGGCCGGCCATGAATGGCAGAGGCAAGGGACAGTGACATTTCCATAGCAACGCCCATCTCCCTCTCCACCCAAGCTAGGACCAGGTAGTGGCTGCAGATGAATCCCCAGATAGACCTGTAGTATACAAGGATAGTGAGGTTGCAGCGAGTTTGAGTGGGACTTGAACTCTAGTCTGGCGATCACCAGGCAAGAACGTTACCAACCGGCCACCACAACCCTTAACAGTGTTCCTGCGTTACCGCAATATTTCTTTCATTCCTTTCTACGATAGGTAGAAATGTAGTGTCATTATTAGCAGATGCAATCAATAAGGAACGAAATGATACGGACAGAGATGTCAAGGCTATGCTGAAACTTTCTATTTCATTTCATCTTCCATCTATCTTATTCATGAGTAATGCTAAATTCCCATATTATCTTCTGATGCTTGCCAGATGGAATTCGATGAAATAGATAAAAGTTTGATTACTTTTTTATCTTTTCAGCGAAACACTAAAATTTATTTTCAAAAGGTTTAAGTAGCAAATTAATATCTGAGCATTTCTTTGTAAAACAATGTTTCAAATAGCTAAAATATCTTAATATTGCATATCTAAACTGGAAGTATATGTATATTATTATAATTTTTGTTATTACTTGCTGACTTATAACCCTAGTTGTAAAAGCAGGATGCTATAAGCCCAGGGCTCCAGTAGGGAAAATAGCCCAGTGAGGAAATAGAAAAAAGGAAAAATAAAATATTCTAAGAACAGTAACATTAAAATAAATATTTCCTATATAAACTATAAAGAAACTTAAACAAAACAAGAAGAAGAGAAATAAGATAAAATAGTGTGCCCGAGTGTACCCTCAAGCAAGAGAATTCTAACCCAAGTCAATGGAAGTTCATGGTACAGAGGCTATAGCACTACCCAAGACTAGAGAACAATGGTTTGATTTTGGAGTATCCTTCTCCTAGAAGAGCTGCTTACCATAACTAAAGAGTCTCTTATACCCTTATCATAAGGAAAGTGGCCACTGAAGAATTACAGGAATTAACCCCTAGAGTGAAGGAAAGTTGTTTGGTAATCTCAGTGTTGTCAGGTGTATGAAGACAGAGGAGGATCTGTGAAGAGTAGGCCAGACTATTGGGTGTGTGTGTAGGCAAAGGGCAAATGAACCGTAACCAGAGAGAAGGATCCAATGTAGTACTGTCTGGTCAGTCAAAGGACCCCATAAATCTCAAGCGGTAGCTTCTCTATGGGTGGGTGGTGCCCTGGACAACCTACTACCCATATATATATATATATATATATATATATATATATATATATATATATATTGAGTTAAAACCTTCGATTTACACCCAAAATCTGCCTTCTTTCTTTAGCTAGATTTAATGAAAATATTAATCCTAAGGGATATCTTACAGTACATTTATAAGTTACTCTTACCAGCACTGTGTACTCACAGATGATCTCTCAAAGGTTCTCTTAACTCTTCAATATTCCCATTTTATGAATTAAAATATTTTCAGTGGAATTCACTTAGTGCTAACAGTTTAAATTTCTGAACATATATCTACATGGTTCTCTCTCTCTCTCTCTCTCTCTCTCTCTCTCTCTCTCCTCTCTCTCTCTCTCTCTCTCTCTCTCTCTCTCTCTCTCTCATGCTGTTTGCAATACCCAACATATACACCTTTTTTCGTTCTCAAGAAAAGTCAGACTTAAACTGCTCCAAAAAAGTTTCAGCATTTTTTTCTCTTTTCTATTTCTAGACTATATCTCACTCTCGCTAGAAACAATTATTGATTCCATCTCTTAACCCTCTTCCTCGTCCTGCGAAAATTTCATTTCTCCCTCTACATTTATATATATATATATATATATATATATATATATATATATATATATATATATAAAACTCTATATGTCACTAAGCTGGAGGAAGGATTAGAAAAACTAGATTCCATCTCTTGATCTTCTTCCTCGTCCTGCGAAAAGTTCATTCCTCCCTCTACATTTATATATATATATATATATATATATATATATATATATATATATATATATATATATTTATATGTATATATTTATATATATATATATATATATATATATATATATATATATATATATTTTATAACTATATATCACTAAGCTGGAGGAAGGATTAGAAAAACTAGATTTTGTCCTAGGGGTTTAGTATTGTCATATCTCTCCATTTTTCGGATACTTTCTCCTTGGTGACATAATCGGATCTATAATGCGAATAAATATACAAGTACATGTATCTATATAGGAGATCCTAAAACTGTCCGTTTCTTGATGATTCCAGATAAGTCGGATCAGGAAAAAAAAAAGATAATACAAAATCACTCCAAAACAGACCAAATCGTCTTTACCCAAGTTTACAATTCTATTTTAAACCATGATCTGTTTTCCAGTATTAGTGTATTATTCTCTGTTCTTAAATCCGACATATCTGGAATCATCAAGAAACTGAGAGCTGAGGGATCCCATCTTTTTGTATAGATACATATCCTCGTATATTAATTTTCATTGTCAGTCCGATGATGTCACCGATAAGATGGCAGCACTAACTTCAATCAAATGTTTCTACTTTTTCGTTTGTGTCTACAATACATATATATATATATACATATACATATATATATGCGTGTGTGTGTGTATTTCTTTATTGCAAAAGGTGATTCCTCTTGATTCAGCGGATGTTTTTCATCTAAGCTATTTACCAAATTGATGTATATTTTTTCTTACCTTATCATGACCATTGCCCTAGTCTCTTAATGCTAATATTAACTGAGATTTCATACTTGGAAATATAGGAGTAGATCATATTTATATACCTATTTATCTGGCCCTGTGAGCGATCAGACAAAAATCTCCTACCATCACCAATCTGTACTTGCCAGTGTTGTGAAGAAAACTGGCCAAACCCCAGGCGTGAATTGACATGTTTGAGGCCTTTGTCCAGCAGTGGACTTAAAATGATTGTATTTGTTGTTGCTGTTTTTGACTATGTGCTTTTGAGAGGTTCCAGTGCTTCATCTTCTATTATTAGCCAATGAAATTTACCGCAAGAATGTCAGCCTTACACATATATTTCCAACCATGCAAACCTGGGCGGTACACATTTATCGGTAGTCACGCAAGTAAGGGCTAAGCAGAACCCAGAGTTACTCAACTTCCCTGATCGAACGATTGAAAGGAACTCGGTGGTGAGGCACGGAAACTCGTTTTAACTTTCTTAGTTTGAAAGAAATATAAAGTGATTTTAGTGCAGGATATTTTAGGTATTATATTTGAATAATTTGTTTGTGGAATATTTTGTTTAAATCTTCCTATTGCTACAGAACTGCAGACCTGCCTGTGGTTTAATGTCAATGCACAATTTTCACTGATCGATCAACAGTTGACAGAGCTAATAAGTTCTGAATTTTTTTTTTTTTTAAATCATGTTATTTTGTTATAATCTTTTTCTATTAACGTTTTTATGTTGATATTGCTCTGAGAAAAAAGTATTTATTGCAAATGTGCTACTACTTTAATCGCCCGGAAAAAAAGATAGATATTCACATGGATGTGAATTGAATAAAAGAAATAAGAATACAGGCAAACATACGTAACTTTTTGTTTTAAATGTGTTCTTTTTTAACTTTGTTATGTGTGTATACATAATATTCTTCGCCCCAACACATCATTTCAGCACCTTTTAAATTATATTCCTACCACCTGGGAAATAAAAGACATAATTAAACTCCTCTTCCAACACTTTGACGTTCATTGAAAGGTGTCATCAACCCATGTTATACTCTCTCTCTCTCTCTCTCTCTCTCTCTCTCTCTCTCTCTCTCTCTCTCTCTCTCTCTCTCTCTCTCTCTCTCCGTGGATGGAAATACGAGAAAGAAAAGTAAAAGTCTGGCAATTTCTCCCTTTACCTTGTTCACTGTTGGTTTCCCTTTTGTTCTTCCTCTCCAGGTTTCTGTTCGTCCTCTCACACAATCCCAACGTCTCTGGGAGTTAATCATTTTATTTCTTTACGTGGGCCGAAGTCCATAAAGTTGAGTCATCAGACAAGGCAAGGGGCGTAACCTTCCCAGGGCAGTGCAACCATCCATCATGTGGAGAGAGAGAGAGAGAGAGAGAGAGAGAGAGAGAGAGAGAGAGAGAGAGAGGCGGTTGCATAAAAGCGAAGTGAAATAATGGGTTGGGCGGTTTTCAATTTGAAGAAAATAACAAAATGCAGAGAGAGAGAGAGAGAGAGAGAGAGAGAGAGAGAGAGAGAGAGAGAGAGAGAGAGAGAGAGAGATTTAAATTCTGAGCTAGAAGTCTTGAAAACATTTTACATAATTCAGACATATTAGCTATAGCTGCTATTTTATTTCCGTGATTAGCATAGCTTATAAGATTTCAGTCGTATATGAAGATCATAAGCGCTCTAGTTTTCTACAATTACTAGTAGATAGGTATTAAAAGGTCCTCTTATTGATTGAGGGATTAAGATTTTTTTTTTTTTTTTTGATATGGTCTATGATGATCTTTGCTAATATTTTATTATATTCATGGTATATCCCCCACAGTAAAACTTCAAGATCACTGTCCTCAAAGGGTTTATGGTATATAGAGGTCAAGTGATCTTGAAAGTCTTGGCAAACCCAGGTAATACGAAAAACTACGCAACGTATTCACACGTTCATGTTACTTTCTTTCAAATGAATTGCATTTGTATAACCATCCAAATTTTTGTTAATTAATTCTTATCGCAAAATAATGACATATTAGCCATTATCAAGAGAAGACGTAGTAAAAAGAAAAGAAAAATTAAAGATCTGCCATGATTATATACATAAAATAGATTAATATCCCATCAACGAACTGGATCCTCTCTTGAAAAAATGATAAAATCTTTTCTTTTCACCATGAATTTCTTACAGACCTTCGCTCTTTCTTTCATTTTTATGAAAATGATGAGTTTTAGGAGCGAGGAGATTCAGATATAGGCACGCGAGGAAGCACCTGAGGTCATCCATGTGAAGTCATTATTCACTCCGTTAACAAGGTAAATTTGGCGATAGTTTTCCTAGTTTATGCTGCGTTACCCTCCGCCTTTTTTCCCGACTAGGATTGGCCTTACCAATTCTATCAGAAGGTTTTTTTTTTTTTTTTTTTTTATGAAATGAATCAAAATATGTGTGGCGAAGTGTAAGGAAACATCAAAGTTTTATTTCATGCATTCAGATAGGTAAGAATTTATAATTTGGGTCATTTAAAATCTTTTTGTACCCTGAAGACTAAAACATGAATTTAAACAAATGGGTTGATGTTAATACCTTGCTGAGAATTTTTAATACTGAACCACTTAAAAGTGAACTAAAAAATGAACATGTTTGCTGAATTAGTTATTATTATTATTATTATTATTATTAGAAGAAGAAGAAGAAGAAGAAGAAGAAGAAGAAGAAGAAGAAAGGAAAGACGATGAGAACGGAATATGCAATGAAAGATGGAATATTAATGGAAGGAGAAAAGATCAATGAGGTAGAATCATTAAATATTTAGAATTGAAATTTAATTAAATATAGAAAATAGCAAATCAGACAATGGTTAGGTTAGGTGAAATTTTGATATCAAATCGCCTGAAATCAGGCTCTGTATCAGTTGAGTGAGATCTGTTACTGTATGGACTTGAGTCGTGGTGTGACAATGAAACAATATCCAACAGATTTTGTATATTTGAGAACAAAGTCCTCAGAAGAATATAGGGAGTTGAATGGAAGGACAGGATTAGAAATGAAACTATACGATTGATTACTTGAGTGCCATATGTGGATGAGATCATGGCGAGGGGTAGATGGAGATGGTTTAGGCATGCTCTTCGCGGTCCCCTCGAGCGATTAGTTCATCAAACTTTTAACTGGGCTCCACAAGTGAATAGAAGAGTTGTAAGACCCAGGCCTACATGGTTGATGATTATGAAGCGCGAAGTAGGAGATGATGAACGGAGAAGCTTTAAAAGCTTAAGATAGAGACAACTGGCGAAATCTAACTGAGGCCCTTTGCGTTGATTGGCGTAGGTGATGATGATGATGATAGTATTGCCTCCTCCACGGAGGTTATGTTTTCGAGTTGGTTTATTTATTTATTTATTTCTCTGTGTGCCTGTGGACAGGATTACGTCAAAACTACTCAACGGATTTTTACGAAATTTTCAACACTTATAGATCTCAGGTCATAGACGACTCCATTAAATTTTGGAGGTGATCCGGATCCGGATTATAGATTCAGATTTGCATTTTCCACAATTTTAAAGAACAGGATTATGTCAAAACTACTCTACGGATTTAGATGAAATTTTAGGTCATGGACGACCCCATTAAATTTTGGAGATGATCTGGATTTTAGATACGGATTTCCATTTTCGCCATTTTTAAGATAACATCAAAACAAATTGACGGATTTTGACGAAATTTTCACCACAGATAGATCTTAGGCCATGGTCAGAAATATCTGAATGCTCTTGTTATAATTATTATTATTATTATTATTATTATTAACTAAGCTACAATTCTAGTTGAAAAAACAGAATGCTATAAGCCCAAGGGCTCCAACAGGAAAACATAGCCCAGTAAGGAAAGAAAATGAGTACACTACAAGAAAAGTAATAAACTATTTTAATCTTGTTATAAACAGTAACAGCATTAAAATAGCTCTTTCAAATACAAAATATATGAAGAGACCCATTTTGGCCTGTTCAACATTTATTCATTCGCTGCAAGTTTGAACTATTGTTATTGATGCTGTAAATTCCCTATCCCAAAACCTTCGCTCATATCAGGAATCGTAAGATATTTAAAAGAAAATCATATATGTTATAATATGAAATAGGTAAAATCACGCGGGTGCTGGATTTTCATAATGAACTGAATTTGACAAATTAGAAGTGACATTGCATTATGGAATGGAAGCCGAATATGTTTTACTTTGAAGGGTATTGTAAATGTAAAACACTCGCTGGATCTAAGATGCAAGAGTTGACAGAAAGCCTTTCAGATTAACCGACTGTCTAACGGACAGACAGACAGACGGACAAATAAACAAAGACTGTCAAATAATAGGTTGACGATTTCTACAATATCTTTGTTCTTGAGGTGCATCGTGATAGCTGTCATTCAAATGTCAAAGTGCCTGAGGTAAGGGAGAATAAAAGTTGCAGTGGAAGCAAACGGTATAAAAGCCGAAACAATTCCTCTTTTCTGTGTGTACAGTTCCGGTCCAAAATATCGGGATCCTATTGAAACTTTACTCATAACACCAAATCAGTGGAATATGTTTCAATGAACACCGACTGAAATCATAATTTTCATTCAATCCTGTGCTCAAAATCACCTGCTATTATATAATTAATGGCGATTTCAATAATAATTCAAAATTTATAACATTTTACAGAGAATTCGCCGAAATTACCGCTATTGAATGATTAAGTGTCATTGGCTGTTTCATCCTTTCAATGGCAATTATGATCAGTAATATTAAATGCTATATTCATTCAGCGCTGTGTTGAATTTGGCATTGAAAATAGAAATGTTATTTACCTCGTATTGATTTTTCCCTTAAATTTTTTCCTGAAAGTGCTCTCCAATTACAATAGATAATGTCTGATGAATGTAGCAGTGCCCTAAGCAACTCTTATGTATCAGTCATACTGTAGCTCCAAGAATTCCTAAGCTAACCATTAGAGATGTGTGGATACCAAGGCAAACTAATGCTTTGTTCGTCAAGATTTTATCATTTTCAATTGATGGAGAGAGAGAGAGAGAGAGAGAGAGAGAGAGAGAGAGAGAGAGAGAGAGAGAGAGAGAGAGAGAGAGAGAGAGCTATTGACTGACCTGCAAAGGATTTTGATATCCATTACTGCATTTATCTCTCTCTCTCTATTGACTGACCTGCAAAGGATTTTGATATACATTGCTACATTTATCTCTCTCTCTCTCTCTCTCTCTCTCTCTCTCTCTCTCTCTCTCTCTCTCTCTCGTAAGTTATTCCCCATAATATCTTTCGCTTCGCGATACTTCTGATTGAAGTTGTACTTTATTTGAAACGGGAGATACGGCCCT
Organism: Palaemon carinicauda; assembly: GCF_036898095.1. Lineage (NCBI taxonomy): Eukaryota > Metazoa > Arthropoda > Malacostraca > Decapoda > Palaemonidae > Palaemon > Palaemon carinicauda. The sequence continues at coordinate 158,189,591 of NC_090733.1, read as the reverse complement.
GAATGCTTTTGAGGGAGCCCATTCCACCATTACAGTATCGGATGAGAAACTGTGGAGTGGCGATGCTTCCGGAATCAAGACACAAGGGCCAGAAAATTGGCTCTTTGGATTATCGCGCGTTGACGTAAGGCTTTAGAGACATGAAGTACCTGGTATCGACGATTGAAAGTAAACAATGGCGCGACTCTAAGCTACCCAGGGGGAATCTGTCATCCTTGACGTGAAAGGGGTTTAGCTATAGAAGCTTTCGATGCTGGAGTCTGTCGGTAGAGCTGAGAGAAAAAAAGTTTTATTCATGTATTATTGATATTATTATTACTAGCTAAGGTACAACCGTAGTTGGAAAAGCACATTATGCTATAAACCTAAGGGCTCCAACAAGGAGAAATAGCCTGTGAGGAAAGAAAATAAGGTAATAAATAAACCATGAAAAGTAACGATTAATGAATATAAATGATCTCAAAATCGGTACCAATGTTAAAATAGATCTGTCATATAAACTATAAAGAGAGACTTGTGTCAGTCTGTTCAACAAACATATTCGCTGCAAGTTAGAACTTCTGAAGTTCCACTGATTCAACTGCCAGATTAGGGAGATCATTCCACAATCTGGTCGCACCTGGAATAAAAATTTTAGAATTCTGTAAAGTATTGAGCCTTATGATGGAGTGCATTCTTTTAACCTTGGATTATAATTAATTTTAAAGAGAACAAGTAAAAGACATATATGTTTCGTTTTGATTATTTTTCATAGTTATTGAAGAAGTATAGTCAATAACATGTATTAAATAAATTCTCTAATTTTATAACATATATAAGAATTTCCTGTTAAGGTTCACTAGCTTGTCTTTAAGTGAAAGTTTTCCTTAAATCTGACAAATAAGGTTTTGGCCATTTAGACGTACTGTTTGCATTATTGTTTTTGTACATTACAAAAAAAAAGGCATTGTTCTAATTTAAAATGAACAATAATTTTACAGTTCCATATGTTCATAAAATAAAAATGGGAATAAAAAGTCCCTTCACTATAACAATTTTCATAGATAATGCAGGCCCGTATATCGAAAAGTGTTTTTTTGTTTTGCCATTTAATTTATTCTTCGAAGAAATCGTACTGACTATAAAGGATAGATGGTGCTTGTGCACATGCAATCATTACCTTATCGCATTAATGGTTCGTTATAATTTGAAAGGTATATCACAGAAAATTTTAAGGAGATAAAACAGTTTATGGAACTATACGTACAATAATATGAAGACTAAGGATAATCTTAACGATGAATAACTATATGTCCGTTGATTGAGGTCAGGTAGTAGTAGTAGTACTATTATTATGAGAATTATGGGAATTATTAAAATTTTGTTGAATTGTTAATGTTTCATGTACCGGGAGGAAAAAGTCTTTGCGCGCAGCAAAAGTTTGATTGCTCAGTATGTATTCTTGTCATTTGTAGCTTTGCCACAAAACGTACTCAATAATAAGCTTTTATCATGAAACAGTTTGGTAAGAGAAGAAGATTATCCATTAGCAGAAATAAAGTTTATCTATAATATTTTCATCACGACGTTCAACGGTATGATACGAAAAAATCACAGTTTTGGGGCTTGAATATTTATATTTTCGTTATATTCTATTCTGATACAAAGCAACAAACTGAACATAGGAATGAGATGAATCTTCTCCACTACTACAGTAGTAACAAAATGATAGTTTCAATTCATTTATTGGATTATGCAACAAAATTATGGAAGACAAGGAAATGACACTAGGAATCAAATCAAATTATATCGATTTAGATTTTTTTTTCTCCGTAATTTATGGTCTCTAAGGTTACTAAAAAGTTATATTTCATTCATTAAAAATTTCACTTTTGGTCAAGGGCCATCCAAATATTCCTTAATAATATGCAAATGTTCTCATTATGATAAAAAAGCTAAGGGGTCCTCTCACATTGATTTAGTAAATTTTTTTTTTTTTTTTTTTTTTTTTTTTTTTTTTTTTTTTTTTTTTTTTTTTTTGTCTGTAAGGCTACAAAAAAGCGTTAACTCAAAACCATTACAAATGTACCTGGAGTCTAGATACTCCCATGCATTATACCCATAAATATACTCTCATACTCAAATCACCTTTCATATCTAATTAAGTATACCAATTACAACTTCCACTATAGATGGGAATCCAAACAAGTTAAAATGCAATGCAATAAAGTTAACCATGTAGCTCATGTATAGAATTAGAAACATGGTTTTTTGAAGGCTAATATATTTTCTTTCTCACATTTTTTATAGGTCTCTAATAGGAATGATGATTGTTTATAGTCTTTGGCATCGAATAAGTTTTTTTTATCGGGATAATAAGATAATCTAGTACGTAGGCTTTGTTGGCTTACTAGCTTTGTAAACGGCTCACCAAAAGTATTTCAAAATAATAGAGATCTAAAAGTGATCAGTAGGCGCTTTTTCGTTGTGAGTCTGAAAGAGAACGAGATTGATCTTGTACAGTACATTATTCTTACTAAAGAACACTTTGAATAGTTCGAATTTGTGTGTTTGTTACATACATGTTAGTTCAAAATCAAAGTTTTCCTTTTACCAAAATTTATACAACATACCAGATGATTCTATCAAAGATATATTTGTTTGTAAAGATTTCCTTTATCTACTGATGTGAGTATATTAATGCCACGTGTTACCGATTTTTTTTCTTCTTTTTTAAACAAATAGATAAATATTGGATCATTGCTTTCTTCGTTGAACGTCAGCAGTGTTTATGTTTTAATCAGATTAGATGAAATATTTTTTTGCATGTATGTGCATTTGTGTGCTTATTAATTCACAGATGTGTATTAATTTCTGAGACAGACTTCCATGTAATGAAAACGTGTACAATTTGTTGCTAATTGTTACGGATTTTATCAAAAATAGGAGAGAGAGAGAGAGAGAGAGAGAGAGAGAGAGAGAGAGAGAGAGAGAGAGAGAGAGAGAGAGAGAGAGCAAATGAGGGGGGAAATGGTGAGGGATTCCTTTTCAGCTTCTCATCTTATCTTGTCTTTTACGAACCATTTTCGCTGAAGTGATGTTTGGTGATTTTTCTTTCCTTCAATTTTGAAATTTCAACAATCCCTGTATCTTTGATTTTTATACATTGAAGTTAGATAAAAGAAAAGAATGTGATCATATTATACGTAAGGCATGAAGGTATTTTGGAATGTGTTCTGAGGTGGATGTATTATATTTTGATATCTCGATAACTTTAAGATCGACAGTAATTCTCGGCTAGGTTTTATGCAGAGCCCCGTCCAGTTTTACGACGCTCTTGGAAAGCCCTATAAGGGAGTTGCCGGAATTGTATTAGAATTTTTTCTGGTTCCTTTTCTTCCTCGTCTGTAGTGCGGAATTCAGGGAAAAGAAGGTGATGAACGTAAATGGCAAAGGCTCCGGTTATGTATAGATTCAGAGGAATCAGTTGAACTTAAATACTTTCCTTCTCTTATTAGAAGACATTTTCCAACTGGCCATTTCTTTGTGCAAGATTGGAATATTCTATTGTGAAGTCGAGATGTTTTAAAAACGGATTGCAAAAGAATGGGAGAGGGAGAAGTTTGCCTTCGCCCAGAGAGCTTGTGAAAGAAGTTGACTGAGAAACTTCCATTTCATGCTCCGTCTTTGCTTCCCATTAACTTTTACATTTATATTTGGTTCCTCTTTTTCATAAAAAGAACTCTTTTTGGTAATCCAGATGGCCTTTTATATAAAGGAATATACTATTCCTTGCGCTTAGAAAACGTAAGATTTAATATCGGTGTCTCTCTCTCTCTCTCTCTCTCTCTCTCTCTCTCTCTCTCTCTCTCTCTCTCTCTCTCTCTCTCTCTCTCTCCGTTTATATTTGAATAAATGGAAACATATCACCCACTGAGATACTATCGCTAGTCATTAGGTCCTTTGACAGGCCAGATAGTACTACATTGGGTCCTTCTCTCTGGTTACGGTTCATTTTACCCTTGCCTACACATACACCGAATAGTCTAGCTTATTCTTTACTTATTTTCCTCTGTTCTCATACACCTGACAGCACTGGGATTACCAAACTGTTCTTCTTGGTTAAGGGGTTAACTACTGCACTAATTGGTCAGTGGGTACGTTCCTCTTGGTAAGGGTAGAAGAGAGACTTTACCTATGGCAAGCAGCTCTTCTAGAAGAAGGATTCCTCAAAATCAAACCATTGTTCTTTACTCTTGGGCAGTGCCATAGCCTCTGTACCATGATCTTCTACTGTCTTATTCTTTACTCTTAGGCAGTGCCATAGCCTCTGTACCATGATCTTCTACTGTCTTGGGGTAGAGTTCTCTTGCTTGAGGGTAACCTCGGGCACACCATTCTATCTTATTTCACTCTGATTTTTTTTTTAATAGTTTGTTTATGAAAGATTTGTTTAAATGTTGTTACCGCTCTTAAAATATATAGTATTTTAATTGTTAATTACTTCTCTTGTAGTTTATTTATTTCCTTATTTCTTTTCGACACTAGGCTATTTTTCCTGTTGGAGCCCTTGGGCTTATAATATCCTGCTTTTCCAATTAGGGTTGTAGCTTAGCAAGTAATAATGAAAATAATAACGTTAACTATTTTTCCGGGATGTTTGATATATATGTGTATATATATATATATATATATATATATATATATATATATATATTTATATATATATATATGTGTGTGTGTGTGTGTGTTTGTGTGTGTGTGTGGTTTTATACACTATATATTCATATATAAAGATATACTAACAATTGTCTAAAATAATCACATGCTATAATTCCTCAAATAAATCTTAATAAATTGCCATATCCAACTAAGGCTTAAGAGAACGTCTGTTAATGAAAGCTACATTACGAGTAATATATACATATCATTTTTCTTTGAAATTCTTAACATAATTATTATTGAAGTCAAAGATGATTTTTTTTTCAATTTAATTTAATAAAAAAAGATGTGTTGTGAATAACTGAGAAAATGGAATATATGTGTATGTGCAAAAGAGAAACTGCCAGATATTGGAGAAGATGTGAAACGTAAAAATATCTCCCACGCTCCCAAAGGATAGACTGAAAAATAAAGAAAAAAGAAAGAGAAAAAAGACACCCTTTTAAGCGATTCACCCTTTTCTTTTCAAACGCACACGTGAACGCAGTCGCTTGCCCCCTCCCCCTTTTTCCTTGCTACTTCACGGAAAGAAACCCCTTGTGATGGCGGGTAGGGAAATCATTCCGGGGGTTCTGGCAAATCATTCCAGGGTTTCTGGCAAACCCTCTTCCTCGTCTCAGGATTTTTCTCGTTAGACTCGACAGCAGCGTCCTGGCCGCGTGAGTGCTTGTCTGACAGAAGGAGAGAGAGAGAGAGAGAGAGAGAGAGAGAGAGAGAGAGAGAGAGAGAGAGAGAGAGAGAGAGAGAGAGAGCCCATTCGAGCGTGATTCTCTGTAAATAATGTCGAAGTCACCTTTTCAGCTTCGGGGGGAGGTATGGGTGGGTGAAGGGGTAGGGCTTAGGTGGAAGTAAGGTTTGGGGCGAATTCTCTGCATTTCGTGTGAGATGGCGCCAAAACTCAAAGGCGGAAAAAAAGGACGGAAGGTTGTTTCTACAGATGGAATAGACGCGAAGACCGAGAAGGAATGACTCCGTTAGGTGTTGAAGAGGCGGAATCGGGGTGAAATGGGATGTGCAAAAAAGCCAGCAACGAACCGTCACAGAAATGAAGAGCGAGTGTGAGTAGTATGTGGCGTTCATTAAAACACTGAGCATATCAAGGGATTTCTTTTTTTTTTTTTTTTTTTGTTCAGCCAAGGTTTGGAAACACTTCTTTAGAAACACCACAAAGAGGTAATTTCTTTGTCAAAACCATCTTTTACAGAGCAGAGAGAGAGAGAGAGAGAGAGAGAGAGAGAGAGAGAGAGAGAGAGAGAGAGAGAGAGAGAGAGAAGTGGAGGAGGAGAGGGAGGGTTCGCTACAGAGTTGAATTATTCAAATAATGAAATAAACACAATTAAATTGACAGTTAGAATGTATCGAACCGATTAAGGATCTAGAGTAAGGCGCACCAAGGAATCCCACATCTCAATTTGTTTATCAGGACTTGCCAGGAAGATTATTCTTATTTCCATTCAGAGTTGTATGGTAGAAGCAACGGCAGATCTAAGGTACTAAGCAGTGTACTATAAGAGAATAGAAATGCCGACCTTATGAGACATTGATATCAAACATCAAAGTTCATGACAATAAAACTAGGAATAAATAAAATTTGAATACTCTTACTGGTATTAAAACTTTAATGACTTGATGTGGTAAGTGGTTTAACTAGTAATACGGAAATATTGCCTAAATATTTCTATGGAATAAAAATATCTATAGAGCTAACCTTATATCAAGAATTGGAAAGTATGGTAATCTTGAAACGTATGCAAATCTGCAACAAAAGCAAGACTCTTTACGGTGAAATAAGTAGCTAAGAACGAGAAAGGAAATAAGATATCTGGAAAAGTATCTCCGCCTGGGGACGAAATAGTTGAAAGGCTATTCAATATTGTAAGGTTAATAGGGGATACTTACAAGAAGACTATTTATATTTAACATTTACTGTTTTACTATTTTGAACAGTCATTTCCGTACAAATTCATTATAAATAAGCGTTTTAGACCATTTTAGAAATATATATATATTTTTTTTGTGTAATATTCCACTCTTTAGACTTGGCTTTGTTCCCAATATTGAAATTTAAACATTTTATGCCTCTCCTTATAAGCAAATGGGACAGAATCTCGTACCATGAATCACTGAAGATAGTTAAAATTTGCATGTGGCCTCGTGCAAGCCTCCGTAACAGGTGTGTGTGTGCGTGTCGAATAACATATGTTCTATTGTAATTAGATCTGAACTGATGAATGATAGTTCAAATTAGATTGTTTATCTTCCGGTTGAATAAAATTTTACTTGTGATATTACAAAACTACGGCAAAAATGTTGGAATACGAATAGTTATTCCAAGTACCTGTTGCCGCAATCTTTCCTTGTGATATTTTGTCAGATTTCATCTTGCTTAAATGTGTTTATCCTATATTGATATTAGTATTTTCGGTTTATTGATTTTTGCGTTATTGATTTTTATTAAAGCTCAAAAAGAAGGAATTTTTAAAATCCATTGGAATTTCAGCCTCCATAAAAGTCGATTAAATAGATTTTTCCCAGATCAAAAAGAATGACAGTTCATATTTTCAGGTTATATGTAATAAAGTACAACTTGTTTAGTCAAATATCTCAAACCAATAGCAATTACCCCTTTATAATGAAGAGCACATTTCTTGCTATATATATTTATATATATCCGGTCACGCACAGTTCTCCCCATCCCTCAAGTAGGAGAGAGAGGAAGTAGTCATGCCCTGGTGGGAGAGGTGTGCGTGTGTTCGTGTATCTAAATATTTTGACGAGTTGCGTATGCTAGTTGTTTGATAAAGGAAGTTGGTAGAAGTATTGCAACCTTAAAGGTGGTGGGCTTTATTTTTTATTTTAACAATGATGTTAAGATTCTATCAATTAATTTAGTGGCCATTTTGAGTTAGTGAATACAATTTCTTTGGGAAACTCTTATAAACTCTACATGCTTCTAGTGGAAAGATTATGTGGCCACATGTTTAACCCGGACTACTTATCATGACATGTCCTTCACTTATATCAAGAACCAGTGTTGAATACTGTTTTCTCTTTCTTCCGTAAAAATATTTTTATGGGATTGAAGTTTAATTCAGTCTTTGGAAGGAGGAGAACTGCTTTAGATTTAATTTCAATCTCAGTCTATATTACTTCAGCTGTGCCGATTTATTTTTTCTTTTGTTACTCAGATAAAATAATGATTTGGTTTAATGATTATTTATTGTACTCAACTACAGAGAAATATGGAAACGGCCGCACTTCGCCAATGGATAAGCTTTCGCCTAATTTCAGCGTGCTGAAGTCCAGTTTCATATCAAGGGCGTGAGTCATTTAAGCAGTGAAGCAGACTATGTCCTGGCGGCAATCCCCGAGGACACATTCCCAGAAATCTCTTATTTGCTTTTTCCAACTAGGGTACACCCAAACAGCGTACGACACCCTCAAAACATACCTCTTGGAGCAGTACTCACCATTGCCAGCTGCCCTAATAGCCAAGCTTCTTCAGCTCTCAACAACAGTTGGAGACCAAAAGGCTCCGCTAGCCCCCAGGGAAATGACCAGTATCCCTCGCTTGCAACCTGCTGCAGACTGGTCTCCTCGTGAAGTGAATCTACTTCGTGCCCTTTGTGTATGACCCTTATTCAAACCTGTATGCGATGCCATCCTCGACGTCGATATTTTGCCCATGAAGGACTTGATGACCAAAGTTGACGCCCTTATGGACAGCCACTTCCCCACCCTCAGGACCTCCATCAATGCCTCCACTCCTGACGAAGAGGACAACTATTCAACATAGACTGAAGCTGACGTGAATGTGGTAGGATACAGACGCCCACCATCCACATATGCCACCCCTTGTTCACGCCACAACCAACAACTTCCCCAGCCCATTAGCTGCAGTTATGGTACTACCACTCCAGATTCGGGGCTGCTGTGAATAAATGTGACAACGGTTGTCAGTGACCAAAAATCGTATAAATAGGTCATCGCATGTGGCTTGTGGCTCCCCTGTCACTAACCTTTTCTTTTTAGATGATGCAGGTATGGCGACGTGGGATTTTTGGTAGACACGGGTGCTTGCCATTTTCTTCTGCCGAGGCCACTCTTCAGGACACGATGTAGTCTGTCTAAGTTTGCCGACATCTGCTTGGTACCTGCAAACTGATCTGTGATACCCACCCTCTTATTATCGTTTGGAAGCGCCAAATATAATTGGAAGTTTCTCGTTGCAGACATCACATTGCTAATCCTCAATGTGGATTTCCTCTCACATATCCCCCTCCTGGTTAATGTCACTTGCTGACGATTAGTCAATGCGAACTCTTACTTCTCGACACCACTTCAACCTGCCCACCTTCTCACGTCATACCCGAAAGTTTTCCGTTAAAAACGTTGTCAAATGACAACGGTTCCCCCAAACATTGTATTTATCACCATATCAAGACGATGGGACCCCCCCAGTGTTCGCCAGATTCAGGTGTTTAGCTCTGGATCGTTTGGCAGCCGCTAAACAAACATTCACTTAAATGGAAGAAATGGGCCTATGCCAAAAGGCCTCAAGCCCATGGTCATCACCCTTACAAATTGTGCTGAAGAAAGATGGCTCTTGGCGTCTGTATGAGGATTACAGGCTTCTCAACATGCAGACAGAACCGGATCACTACCCCATTCCAAACATCGCCGATGTGACCTCCTACATGCACAAAACAAAGGTTATCTTCATGCTCTACCTCCTGAAGGGGTATTATCAGGTACCCATGAACCCAGAAAACATCCCCAAGACTGCCATCCCCAATACCTTCTGAACATACACCTTCAATTACTCTTGTTATTCGTAATGCCTAAACCACTTTTCAACGCCATTTGGATGGGATCTTAGGGGAGCTCTCCTTCTGTTTATGTTACATGGACGACATATTTGTGTACTCTTCCTTGAAAGAGGAACATCTCCGACACCTATGCATCCTGTTCGACCTCCTAGAAACAGAATGGCCTTGCAGTCTGGTACAATAAGTGTACCTTCAGTGCCAACGAAGTATCGTTCTTAGGGCACAGCATCACTCCTGAAGGCATCCACTTCTTCTTGAGAGGATAGCAGCTGTTCACAATTTCCCTGCGCCCTCAATCATCAAAGGACTGCAAGAATTCTTGGACATGATCAACTATTATCACCGTTTCCTGGGACATGATCAACTATTATCACCGTTTCCTGCTAGCCATTGCCGCCACTCTTGCCTCCCTCAAGGGCAAGCCAAAAGGCCTGACGTTGGGTCCCCTTCAAGAAGTGGCCTTCTGCAATGCAAAGAGTGCCCTATCAACCACTGTTGGTGTCACTTTTCCTGAGCCACATACACCTCTCCTCTCCACTGATGCCAGCGACGTCACTTTCGGTGCAGTACTCGAGCAGGGGGTCAACGGCTCGCCCTGGCCATTGGCCTTCTTTAGTAGAAAATTCTCCACGGCAGAATTTGGCTATTCTACCTTCGATCGCGAATTTCTGTTGGTGCATTTGGCTGTCCCTCACTTTCGGCACTTCTTAGAAAGTATGCCCTTCGTCATTTGCACGGACCACATGCCCCTGGTGCACGCCTTCACTCGCCAGTCTGACGCCTGGTCCGCCCGTCAATGCCGACATCTCTTTGCCATGCCTGAATACAAATGTACCCTTCAACATGTCTCTGGGAAAATGAATCCCGTTGCTGATGCCATGCCAGGAAACACATTGGCTGCATTCACTTGGGATTAGATAACAATGCCTTAGCAGAAGCCCAACCAAAATATTCAGAGTACCAAACATGCAGGAAATCGGGCACATCCCTCCATTGGGAAGACGTCACCCTCGACAGTTTTCAATGCCACCCTCCTCTGTGACGTCAGTACTGGTAGACCTCAACCGTGGATACCTGCTCCAGTGTGTCAACAGGTGGTTGATTTCATTCACAGCCTTTCACAACCCTAATCCCGATCTACTGGCACGGCATTACTAAGGATGCTAAGGGTTGGGTTCTTGCCAGACTTCAAAAGTACATTGACACATGGATTTAGGAGTGGGGACCTTTCCTTAACTTCAACATAGTTTTGCCCACAGTTACGTTGATGTAGTAGATCCCCTACCCACATCACAAGGGCATCCTTTCCTGTTTACCGTCATCGACCACTCCACTCGTTGTTGTCAAGCCATTCCCTTGGAAACTGCAATATCTGCCTCATGTACATCTGTCTTACTCTCATGGTGAATAGCAAGATTGACAGTGGTACCGTTTTCACCTCTCAATTGTGGACATCATTAGCGAATCTCCTGGAAATCACCCTACATCAGACAACCACCTTGTGCCAACGGATTGGTTGAACGTTTTCATCACACTCAAAGCAGCTTTGAAGTCCCGCAGTAAAGACTCCAAACTGGTTTACCCAGCTTCCCTGGGTCCTCCTGAGACTAAGGACCACTCCTGAAGATGCTTTAGTGTTTTGGCAGCTGAAATGGTGTATGGCAACCCATTGGTTGTGCCTAGTAAATTTTTCTGTGTGCAACCTCGGCGACCCATTGGTTGTGGCTAGTAAATTTTTCCATGTGCAACCTCCTCCAACAATCTCCAGCGCCCACGTCATGTAGTAAAATTTACTCCATGCTGCCAGACTTACAAGCCTCCAGCTAAGCAATCCGTACCTACAGATTTGCACTCTGCAACGCATGTTTTTCCAGCACAAAGATACTAGCAAGCCAACGCTAATGCCCCTTACACGGGCTTTTTTCTTGTGATCTGTTGCAGTCCAAAGGCTTTCTTACTTAACAAGGCGTCGCAAAGAAGACTGGGACTCAATCGATCCCTTAAAACCTGTATCTCCACCAAAATGACCTGCCTACAGTACATCTCTCAGAGCACAGTGCCCCATTTCACTTATGCCTTCTTTAGCGTGGGAGCCATGTACATGTACTGCACATTTTTTACAGCACACTCGTACACTAACATGTTTTGTTTTTATTGTATATCTCGCTCTACACCTCACTGTTAACACAACCTGTTAAAGCCTGCCTGTTCATGAATCATTTTGTTTGAATTTTTGTGATCTTGTCCTCAACCTGTTGTAAATAACCTTGCTATCCATTGAAATGAAGTCAATTGCATTTCACCTCGCCTCTCAGTTACAACCTAACGGCTCTCCCGCACAATGCTCTTAAGGTTTCTTTTCCTCTTTTTTTCCCTAACCTTTTCGAAATATTAATAATTTTATTACACTATTGTCTTCAATTCTTTCTTCATGAGAAAATCTTGAGCCAGCCATTTTCCTAGGCTACTTTTACATACTAATGTATTTTTCATTTATTGTTATATGAACTTACATTGATCAAGTGTTCTTCATGATATCTGAATAGAGGTTCCTTTTACGTATTATGGTGTCCACCGAATTTCACTGCATGTATTTTGATGCTATATATTAATTGATTAATAATAATCGTAATTATTGTCCTAATGATGATTTTTTTCCCACCATTTTATTTTCATTTGTGTATGTCGTTGATAAATTAAGATATGTTATGTTAGTAAGCTCCGGAGAAGTGAACTCTCTTAATTTAGATGGGCAGTAAGATCTGTCTTATATAAAGTTGCATGTATCAGGCATTCCTTATGTTGAGGAAACTTCGTGCTTATGGGTAATTAAGTGCAGTGAAGAAAAATGGCATTTAGCCAAAATGAATCTTATAGCGTGCCAAAAAATGAAGGCAGAAGCCTTACAATCTGCATAATGCTCTTAGAGGGGCGTTCTAACTTTTATATATATTCATATATATATATATATATATATATATATATATACTGTATATATATATATATATATATATATATATATATATTCCTGCAAGTTATACACTTAATTACGCTTTAACAAATTGATTCACTGTTCCAAGATATCAATTTCTTTCGATACGAAAAAGTTTACTAGAGAGAGAGAGAGAGAGAGAGAGAGAGAGAGAGAGAGAGAGAGAGAGAGAGAGAGAGAGAGAGAGATGTTTTGCAAAATTTATAACCTTGAAATGATTTCATTCCAGAGAATTATTATAAACTACCGGCGATAAACATTTCATATTTACGTTTCATCATTTGCAAGAGAAAAAATCCCCTTGAAATATAACATTTATTTACAATTCCCCTCTGCCAATAATGTGAGTTTTCAATATCATATCCTTAATTTTCCCATTCTATTGCCACCGAGCATCCTTATACTAATTCAAATCTTAGTCTCTAATTACCACTCTTCTTTCCAGTTAAGCTCGACGGATTTTTCCCCTTCTCTCTCTCTCTCTCTCTCTCTCTCTCTCTCTCTCTCTCTCTCTCTCTCTCTCTCTCTATATCCTATTTAACTTCTTTTGCTGGTTTTTATCGCTTCCAGACGACCCTTGAGAGTATGGATTGGCTAAGGAGAGTTTGGATGACATATTGAGGGGCACAGTTGGACGTCCCTCTTTCCAAGGAATATAAACAATGATTTTTTCCCCTTTCGGTCTAATTACGTTTCAGGGGCAATTATTGTGCTCCTTGCGGATTTCTTTTTTTGCTCCTGCGAAGGTGATTCTCTCGTATCTCTCATAAATGGCATTATTATCAAAGGGGAATCGAATTTGCGCGTATCTGACACATACAAGTCTTTTTTTCCGCTCGTACATTACTACAATATTTCCCAGATAAATTGTTTTCGAGGATTGCAAGCTGTTGTTTATGTTAAACGAGTTGAAGCCATTGGCTGATGTTAATGATACGCCGGGAAATCGAAATTGGAAGTAGTTTTAAACTTCCATTTTGATTATATTTGTCGGCCATCGGTACTTCAGGTGCTGCATGACTATAGCTCAAAGCGGCAGCATATAAGTATCTGTGATCTTGATCTGAAATAATTCATCCAGCAGATATTATATATAAATTTATTGACCCTTTTTAGGTCACTCCACTGAATAGTAATTTATTTCCTCCCTGAAAATAAAATGGAGCCGTGGAAACAAGAATAACCGTAAACACAAGAGATTGGATAGAAATGTGTGTTTACAGGGAGGCATTTTAAAATCACTTACGCTCCAACCATTTTTACTTCAATGCTATCCCAAAGATAAAGTTCGATTGAGTCAATGGCAAATATAATTCACGCAGGTATCAGCCTATCTCTCGCATTCAGCTCTTGCTATCAGTACCATTGCTTTGAAATATCTATCCACACATATTTATCTAAGGGAACTCTGCAGAAAACGTAACATTTTAACTCCTCTTTTGTAGTAAGTTAAAATGACACTTGTTAGATCTATGTGAATAGAATTATTAGTTCTCTGATCTACAATGTAGAGATGAATTTGAAAATAAAATCTATTTGAGTATGATGGTAGAGAGCAGAAGCTGGTAGAGATCGAGGAAGATAGATGGATCAAAGGTAATGAATGACAATAAGAGCAAAAAGTTATGTTGATCATAATACTCTTGAGAAATAGCATTCATATGGAAATCATTGTTATTCATTATGTCCTTACTGTCTTATGGAGCATTCCCTAAGGTCATTGACGAAATAAAACCATTCACAAGTTTTCAACTTGTTCATAAACCAATCCCTAAATAGAAAAAAAAAAACGGATTTTTCTTGTAGGAAATATTCATTCAAAGGATAAATACTTCCGATAATTGAATATCAGAAATACTTCAAAAGACATAAATAATCAAGCTTGTCATTTTTACCAAAAATTTTCTTTAAATGAATAAACGCTCCTCTGAGATTCTTAATGTTCCCTGGCTGTTAACCGTTCTTCAATTCTTCATTTTTTTTTTCAACAAACAGAGATGATGGCGAAGGAGATGAAGGCAGAAGACGGAAAGTTGAAAATATCGGATCAAAGTCACTGCGGAGCACTCTGTCGTGTGACCGGCCGTTCTTACCGCTGAAGCAGCAGAAGAAGAAAAGCCATTGTAAAAATCGAGGTGCTCAGCTGTTTATCAAAGGCTTTATTTGGGGAACGGGGCCACTGGGATAGGAGAAGGGCAGAAGAAAAAAGGGGAACTGACGTAAGGTATAGACCAAAAAAATAGAATGAAAAGAGGGTGATGGTTATACTATCTTTTTTATTTTACACTACTCTGCGCTCAGTTTATATCGTCCATTTTGCTTCTTGGCAAAGGAAGGAACTTTGTAAGTATTTTACGGTTCAACGTATTTCTTTGTTTTATATATGTTGACCATTGATTTTCAGCATAAAGAGGCTGGGGTCACAAGATAATACATGCTGATTGAGTGTAACATGCAGTTCTCTTGAATTTCAGTAATGTTGTTGAGTTAATTAAAGAAACGATTTATTTGTATCTTTTTGCCGAAAACATTTGCTGTTTATGAGACCATTGATTGTTATTTTGGTTAAGAGACATGAAATTTCATCAAGTCTCCTCATATGAAGGATTATTGGAACACAACAATGAATTCCAGTTTGTTACATATAAATTTTGATAGAAAGAAATTCATGTGACAGTACTTTAATTAGAAAATTAAAGAGTAAAGATATTTCATCAGCCATGCAGAATATATGGTTCATATACTTTTCACTCTCAATTCCAAACTAATATATTAATACGTTATACGTTAACAGGCGTGCGCGTGTATATATATATATATATATATATATATATATATATATATATATATATATATATATATATATATGTGTGTGTGTGTGTGTGTGTGTATGTATGTATATATATATATATTGCTGTATATTTGAAAAAAGTAGATATTAATTAGGAAAAAAGATTAATTTAGTTAAACATGTAACAGCATTGAACAAGTTAAAGGCAAGTGACCGTAGAGTGATGAGAAGCAATATTCGTCTAGATCTAAGGAGAGGAAGAGAAAAACTAATTAGAAAATAAACAATCCTGTATTAGAGGAAAAGCTGATAAGTTTAGTGTAGCAATACAAAATGATTACTCCTAGCTACATGATGAAATGAGAGCAAGTAAAGAATAGATAAATAGCAATTCAAAAAAATTTGTTTTGAAATAACCACGAGAGATAGCTGGAAAAGTTCTTGAATTGTAGGAAAACTATCAGAAAAGACCAAACTCCGAATAAAGAAAATATTGGAAATGAGGGTAGAATCCAAGAGATGAAATGATTTAGGTCTAATGATAGATGTATGAACTTTACACAAAATTTCTGTCAAAATTTCAGCAGTAATGAAACCCCCTCAAAGACAAGGAAATAATGAATCTTTTGTTAGAATACTTGAAGATTTCTATACTGAAAGTACAGAAATCGTAAAATGCATATAGATAGTGAAAAACTCCAATTGAGAAAGACGTTAGACAGGGAGACCCTATATCTCCTAAATTATTCACTACGTGTCTTAAAGAAGTTTTTAAGAATTTATATTTGGATAATGTAAGAATCAGTATTAGTAGGGAATACCTTAACAACTTAAGATTTGCAGATGATAGAGTTGTGATAATTAATTATTGATAAATAATTAGAATGGTATAAAAGAATTTTTCATTTTTATTTTCTACTTTAGTGGAAATTCTTTTTCGTAAGGACAAAGGAAGCTGAAAAACGTTCAAGTATATCATTTCTCTCTTTATTTCTAAAAGCGTGAGTATGTTATTTGCACGTTGAAATTCAAGTTGTTTGATTCATACAAAGCTGACTAGTTCAGTAATCAGCAGATCTTAGCATATCGTCCAAACGTGCAAGTATTTGGGTCAAAACATTGGTCGAGCAATTACACGCTTAGGGACTTGTTGAAGCCAGACAGCTGAACTCTTCTGGAGTCACCCGTTTCAAAGTGGAAATGTACAGTATGTTGAAAATATGCAAATTATATATATATATATATATATATATATATATATATATATATATATATATATATATATATATATATACTGTATATATGTGTGTGTGTGTGTGTGTGTGTGTGTGTGTGTGTGTATCCTACGTCTATTGTGCATATATACGTATATGTGCATATTATGTATTTGTTTGCAGAGTTTTATTTTCCCAAATATCCTTGTCATTTTACCTCGTGATAGTTTCTTCACATCAGTTAGACTGTTAGAGTGTTTTCTTGATAAAACTGCAGCATTATTTACGGGCCGTTTACTCCAGGCACACCAACAACAACTACATCTTCTCCACGATGCATACTAATGTCTCACTTCTGCAAGCAAGTGCATCCTTTTTGGTAAAATCCACGACAAATATCCACCATCGTTGAAGACTGGAAACCTTTTCTGGGCCTCTTTCATAGACTATTTTGTCACATGAAGTGTATATATATTATATATATGCATATACATTATATATATATATATATATATATATATATATATATATATATATATATATATATACATATATACATATATATATGTATATATATATATATATATATATATATTATATATATATATATATATATATATATATATGTTTATGCATAGTTTGTGTGTAGTTATATGAGTTTATGTAATATATATATATATATATATATATATATATATATATATATATATATATATGTATGTATATGCGGCTCCACTAAAAAGATCACTTTATTTACAGTGACATACAAATAAAAGGTTATTTTTAGATATTATATAACATACTCAGAAATTTGAGAACATTTTCATAATTTAGTCGGCGAACATAATCAGATATTTTAGGTCCATCAAATGCATAATATTTTTGTTATAATACCGTAATATATCCTAATATAACCAACCAAACTTGAATCTCTTCTTAGAACGAGTTGAGCATATCGAAAAATTTTCACTTTTAAGTATTCCTAACATTTCCTGCAACTTCCTAAAATTTTTCAAATCTATTATTCTGTTATGTCATTAGGTACATAATTTTATAATTACGTTAAGTTTTGATAAAAGTTGGCTTTTATTTTTTATATTGGGTGTATACAGTTTCTACGCGGTTTATTTCTTTTTTCTTTAATCGTTTTTAATTTTTCCATGATTAGAGTATATTGATAATTTTTGTTTCCTTGTATCATAACTGCCCAACTAGCTTATTTACCAAAATAGAAAAAGCAATTGATTTCAAACATAGACATGAGTTAATGTAATTAAGAAAGTTCAGTAGAGTACATGTACCCGTTTTTTTCAAGAAAAGCGAATAAACTAAATTTCTCCATTTAAATGAATGATTTTAAGCCACTTCCCAATTTTACTTTCTCCTATTTATTTTTAGTATCCAACTTGGCTATCACTGATATTTATATATATATATATATATATATATGTGTGTGTGTGTGTGTGTGTGTATACATACTGTATATATATATATTATGGAGAGTCTTGTGTTATTATGGAGTTCCTCTCAAATATATAAATTTAATTAAGTCTATTCATGAGCATAGCAGGTGCAAAGTTAATGTTAGTAGAATCCTATCAAACGAGTTTCCAGTGAACAGTAGAGTACTCCACGGGAATTAATTGTCACCTATGTTGTTTATCCTCTTCCTGGATTTTGTAATGCATGGAACAGTTGGGAATGGCGGAGAAGGATTTCACTGTATTGGTAACAGGAAATTAGCTGACCTATAGTATGCTGATGATGCTGTCCTTATTAGCAGAACACCACAGGACGTGCAAAGCTTGCTTACCAGGATGCATGATATATCACACGAGGTTAGGCTCAAGATAAATAGAAGAAAGACAAAGATGATGAGAACGGAATACCCAATGAAAGATGAAATATCATTGGAAAGAGAAAGATTTAATGAGGTGGAATCATTTAGCTATTTAGGAACTGAAATCTCTAATACAGGATCTTTGGAATTTGAGTATAATGAAAGATTCAAAAACGAAAATCAGACAATGGCTAGCTTAAGCAAAATCAAATCGCCTGAAATTGCATATAAAAATCAGGCTATATATCAGTTATTTGAGGTTGGTGTTACTGTATGAAGATGAGTTGTGGTATAACAATGAAACAATATCCAACAGATTTTGTAGATTATAGAACAAAGCCCTCAGAAAAATATTGGGAGTTAAAGGGCATGACAGGATTATAAATGAAATTATAAGAGAGATTACTCGAGTGCCATATGTGGATGAGATCATGGTGAGGGGTAGATGGAGATTGTTTTGGCATGCTCTTCGCATTCCCCAAGAGAGATTTGTTCACCAAGCTTTCAACTTGGCTCCACAAGGCACTAGTAGAGTTGAAAGACACTGGCTTACATGACTGAGAACTATGAATCGTGAAGTAGGAGGTGATGAATGGAGAAGTATTGATTTAAAAGCTTAAATAAAGACGACTGGCGAATTCTAACAAAGGCCTTTGTGTCAAAAGGCGTGGGAGATAATGATATATATATATATATATATATATATATATATATATATATATATTCATATATATATATATATATATATATATATATATTTATATATATATATATATATATATATATATATATATATATATATATATATATATATATATATATATATATATATATATCGGCTTTTATTTTCTGCGCAAACGATAAATTCGTTACTAATTCAATAACTGACCATATATCATTCAATGTTACCATACGTTTCCATTCAACCATTAGTTTTTATAGTGTTTTCGTTCTGCTAAACATCTTATGTTAGTGTTTAACGAGGTAATAAATTATTTTGATGCAAAATATTAATATCACTCATTTGAAAGTAACTGCTGTGAGTAAGGGACAGAAATATATATCCAAGGACGTTTGATGGTGTTCAACTACGAAAGGATTTTTGCTCCTCGGCATATTAATAGGAGACATATAGACTAGTTTAATTTACTGGAAGTTATTTTCTTTAAGAAAATATCTTTCGTACCTTACTTTTATTTACACAATTTTCTATTCATTAGTTACGCTTTGCTGGAAAATCAATTTCAAGAAGATTGAGTCTTTCACTTCTAAGCTTTCTTGTACATAGTAGTTCTTATGACTTTATATAGGTGGCAGTGATGTTTTTTTCCTCTTCAGAGTTGCTTTAAAAGTAGGGTTCCTTTGAGACTATCGAAGTAAGATTTTATTTCGATCCACCATCACTTGTACAATTTATTTTGATTTTAGGAAGTTCCACTATCTTCCGTGTCCGTACATCTCCAGTAAATAAGTATGGAAGCCGTTCTTTATACAAATAAAAATATGAATTTAAAACGAAAATATCCTAAACGATTCCCTTAGAAATTGGAAAATATTGCAACATCTGGGTTTGTATTAATGCATTGTTTTGATCCGTAATGGAATGAACTGATAGCATATCTTTCCAATTGTTTCTGGAGGAGGAAGGGTTGGAATTCCCATTTTTAATGCAATTGTGAATTGTTTGTTCTTTAATAATAATTAGATGACTAGGAGTTAGGTATTTCGTTATTTTCCACTTACGTCTCTAACTTTTTAACTTTTGAAAGATCTTTTCCTTGGATTGTTTACATTCACCAGCCAGCAATGTGAACGTAGAACATCGAGTGAAAAGAAAAATACGAGGGGAAGGTTAAAGCTATTTCATTTCAAGGTTTGCCTAAAAGAAAATTATTATATACTTTGGTTCGAAATTATTTTGGGGTCTTACGTTATCCATTTATTACAATTTTATAACTAGTTCCTTCTTTCTCTCACTAGTGTCGTTTGGCCAAATTTCAGCAAGACCATATGAGATAAATTGTCACACACGGATCGTAAAAGGTAATTGAGGATAACATAAATTAGCTTTGACATGCGTGATTGGGAAAAGAATGGAAAATAGATATCTCGTCGTATGAAGTTAATAATGTGAACGACTTTGAAAACTCATTTGCAAGGGGTTGCAAGAGATATTCACCTCCCTCCGTTTCGCCACACAACAGGCAGCTTCTCATATCCGAGTTTCATCATCTGGCAATGGATATGAGAGGAACGTTCGCATACCGGAAAACAAGATGGCCTTGCCTTATGCAGCCTCATATTAGACGGCGTATGTGTGTCTTTCTGAAATGAGAGAATATGCAGGAAGATGTGGAATTAACTGACAACTGAAAGCCTTTGTTTCCAGGATGGAGTCTTTCACTCCTAGTTTTCTTATAAAAACGTCAAGCG
Source organism: Palaemon carinicauda (assembly GCF_036898095.1). Lineage (NCBI taxonomy): Eukaryota > Metazoa > Arthropoda > Malacostraca > Decapoda > Palaemonidae > Palaemon > Palaemon carinicauda. The sequence goes on along the minus strand of NC_090733.1, from coordinate 158,168,791 downwards.
ATTACCGAAACTGTTTTCGGTATTGCATATATTGTTAAATTGGGACTGTGTTTAAGCTACTATGAACGTTTTCTCATTATGAATTTATTCATCATTCGGAGGAATATGCCATTCAGTACATTTTGTAAGTTAACAGTGTTGCAATTGTCATTAATCGGGTTCATGGTATCCTGCAGTTCTCTCATGTATGTTTTTTTCTTGATTTTTTCAAGTTTGCTTTCACCCAGTGAGCTTTTCATTCCCCAATTTTTTTTTTTTTTTTTTTTTCTTACAATAATCTTCCTTATATAAACAGTGTTAAAATTTGGTCTTTGTAAATATTTTTCTCTACTTTCCATTAAACATCATTCTTAAAGTAAAGGCGTATGTACCTTTTCTTTGTTTTCTGATTTTTCCACAATTCACGATTCCATCTGTTTCCATGCTAGGTCTTGGCTAGTAACCATCTTTGTATACCTTTTGGAAGTTTTTCTCCCTTTAATATCAGACATATAAAACTGTATGATTACAGTAAGCCTTTTTATCGGTATTCTTTTACTATTTGTCTTTTATGGGAAAATATTAAAGCCTCTGGATTATGTTTTATATTCAAAGACACTTGAAAAAAAGAGAATATTTGATAAGATATTCAAGCACGAATTATGTTGATAGTTGCATCGAATTCGTAATGCTTGAACTAGGGATATATATATATATATATATATATATATATATATATATATATATATATGTGTGTGTGTGTGTGTGTGTGTGTGTGTGTGTACATACACACACATACATACTGTTTTAGATCCAGCCGTACTCATTTTGCAGCTGTTACATCCTTATGCCACTATTAATGTTATAGCTTTAGGTTACTTGTGGATCTGTTGAAACCGAACACCTTCATCCACCCTAGCAGATAGCTTGAATTCAGTGTTGATACATTTTGAGATAGGTTAAACAATTGTGTATTGTTTACTTATACTTTTTCTGTCTATCCACAACTCTAATAGCTCTCGAACTGATAACGCCAAATTCGATCATTTTTCTCTTCTTGTGCCATTAACAAGTAATAAGCCATTACAACTGATCATTTTAAGATTCATAAGTCGTTTGCAGATAAATGTTTGGGGACCTGAGCTTGTAGTCTTCTTATCCGAAAAGGAATTATTTTCAGAAAGTTATGACACATCGAGAACGTTTTCGAAAATGGTAACCTTGAAAAGACTGCACTTCTAATTTGAATACGGTTTCAAGTAGAAAACTCGAAAACACTCATACTAGTGGGCTCGTACACAAATCATTGCTTAGTCCTAATTATTTTTATTGTCATCATCTTCCACCTACCTCCTTCTCTCACCCTTCCTAGCTATCAAGGTGAAAAGAGTCGAGAAGGTGAAGGAGAGTGTGGAACTGTCTCCATTTTCCTCCCTTTTCGTTTCATTCCAGCATAATTTTCTCCTAAGGTCTGAAAGCTTTCCGATGTTTCAGACTTTCAAGACTCCCGTGATGAGATTAGGAGATTAGATAAGCCTTTTTATGCATGAGGGAAGAGTTTTTAATTTCTATAGAATGGATGATATCTTTTTTTATCCTCCGTTAATGCTGGAAAATGAATTGTTTTTGCAATTACTCGTAATTAAATGTGTTTTGACTAATAAGAATAGTGTCTGCTCACTAACCTCCCGTTTTGGAAATGCAAAGAAAACTATATATTTCGGTAAATTATATTTCTATTATTGGTGTGTTTATGTTTGGAAGAAAATAATTAATCTTAGAGCTTCCCATTAAACTCCATCCAGGTAAAAGATAATTGATTTGTAATCGGCTAATTAGTTAAAACATTATATGCACGTTCTCGAATGATTTATTTTTAATTTTTTCGTTTCCCGTTCGTATCTTTTTTTTCACGATGAACTCTTTATGTCAACATTTGAAGACTTCTTGAGTAATGAAGCTTTTTCTATGATGAGAATAAAGATCACTTGATTAAATATTGTAAAGAATTGATTTTCAGAGTCAATTACGATTTATAAGGAAAATGTAAATTACTTTCCAGCTGAAGCAAAATATGAAAATGCAAACAGTTCTCCAAGGGTGAAAGGAAGGACTAATAAATAATCAAATTAGATTTACTCCATTACCATGAATATCCGTCAGTTTCATAAATAGCGAAGTGAGTGACTCCCCGTCTTCTCTTCCCTTACATCAGATTGCATTTTGGGAAACAATAATGCTCATGATGAATAGGGTTCCACCGACAGATTGTAAATTATCAGTAGCACAATCGAGACACTCGGGAGTTGTTGCCAGGGAATTTATGGCAGCTGGATCTCGGCGATGGAACTCAGGCCAACACTCTTAATGAATTCATTACTCAAGTCTTCCTCCTCTTAATGCAGTTGTATTGTGCCGTATTGTTATCCTCTTCCGTTAAGGCAAGGGCAACTTTCGGTCGTGGCAAGGGACTGCGTTTACCTAAAAGTTAGAATGACCTGTGGGTGATATTCTCAACAGGATTTTTCCACAGCAAGTTATATATGCTGTTATTCATCTAACGAAGGTACGTGATACTCATTGATAATTCTCTCTCTCTCTCTCTCTCTCTCTCTCTCTCTCTCTCTCTCTCTCTCTCTTTCTTCCCCTAAGAACAAATTGTTTACGGAAATATTGCCCTGTAGTGTAATTTGAGTTCAGAAATAAAGTAAAGGGTGTTATATATAACTATGATGCTGTCAAAGCTATTAGTGCATGAAAGATGTTAAAAGTAAAATTTGCAAAGAATGTGAATGTTCTTAATGAAGAATTTTTGAATATGTGAGAAGTAGAGAAACTGTTACGACTACCCTTAATGATAGATAGAAAAGAGAAAAAAAAAAGTTACGAAAGGTCTATTATAGATTGTAAGTTATATGCATGAAACAACTTTAAATTGGTTGAGTTCAGAATGAAAGTTAATAGGAGTAGCTGGCAACAATCTAATAGGAACTGATTAAACCAGCCATCCTGTTAATTAGACGTAGTTATATATGAATATATGTTTTCAGTATTCTTATATTTAGAAACATTGTAGGTATTAGGTTAGCTAAGGTACCAGCGACCCGTTGAGATACTACCGATTGAGTTAATGGGTCCTTTGCCGGGCCAGTTAATACCGCATTGCATCCCTCTCTGGTTACTGCTCATTTTCCTTTGCCTATATATGCCTATTCTTAACACATTCCCCTCTTTTCTCACGCACCTAACAAAACTAAGATAACCTAAAAATTCTTCTTCACTCAAGGGTCAACTACTGCATTGTAATTATTCAGTGGCAACTTTCCACTTGGTAAGGGTAGAAGAGACTCTTTAGTTACGGTAAGCACCCTCCAAAATCGAACCATTGTTCTCTATACTTGGGTAATGCCATAACCATTTTACCATGGTTTTCCACTGTTTTGGGTTAGAGTTCTCTTGAGCACTATTCTATCTGATTCCTTATTTCCTTTTCTCAATGGTCTATTTTTCCTATTGGAGCCTTTGGACGTATATCATCATGTTTTCTTTTCCATAATGTTGATGATGATGATGATGATGATGATGATAATAATAATAATAATAATAATAATAATAATAATATATACATACATATACTTATATAAACTATATATGAATATAAAATAATGACTTCATATATATATATATATATATATATATATATATATATATATAATCATCATCATCTCTTACGCTTCTTGACCCAAAGGGCATCGCTTAGATTTCACCAGTCGTCTCTAGCTTGAGCTTATAAATCAATACTTCTCCATTCGTCATCTCCTACTTCATGCTTCATAGTCCTCAGCCATGTAGGTCTGGGTATTTCAACTCTTCTAGTGGCTTGTGGAGCCTGGTTGAAAGTTTGGTGAACTAATCTCACTTGGGGAGTGCGAAGAGCATGCCCAACCCATCTCCTATGCCCCTCACCATGATCTCATCCACATATGGCACTCGAGTAATCTCTCTTATAGTTTCGTTTCTAATCCTGTCATGCAATTTAACTCCCAATATTCTTCTGAGGGCTTTGTTCTCAAATCTACAAATCTGTTGGATATTGTTTCATTGTCATACCACAACTCATGTCCAAACAGTAACACTGATCTCACTAAACTGATGTAGCTTGATTTTAATGTATAATTTCAGGCAAATAGTTTCCCAAGTTTTATTAGCATTTGTCTGATTTGATTTTTTTCAATCTTTCGTTAAACTCTAATTCTAAAGACCCTGTATTAGAGAACATAGTTCATAATTATTTAAATGATTCTACCTTGTTAATCCTTTCTCTTTCCAATAATATATCATTTCCCATTGCACCTTCGGTTCTCATCATCTCTGTCTTTCTTCTATTTATCTTGAGCCCATCCTCCTGTGATATTTCATACATACTGGTAAGCAAGCATTGCAAATCTACTAGTGTGCTGCTAATAAGGACACCGTCATCAGCATATTCTAGGTCAGCTAACTTCCCATTACCAATTCAATCCAATCCTTCTCCACCATCTTCAACTGTTCTATGCATTACAAAATCCATGAGGAGGATAAACAAAATAGGTGACAACACATTCCCTTGGAGTGCTTCACTGTTCACTGGAAATTCATTTGATTGGCTTTGCTAACATTAAATTTGCACATACTATGCTCATAAACAGACTTAATCAAATTTTCATAGTTAAGAGGAGCTCCATAGTAACACAGGACTCTCCACAAAATTGCCCAGTGCACTCTATCAAAAGGTTTTTCATTGTCCACAAATGCCATCAACAGTGGATTCCTATATGGAAATTTGGTCATTACAACTTATACCTTTCCTAAATCCCGCATATTTATTTCTCAGCTTTTCATCAATCTTTCTCTCTTATCCTCTTTAGAATATGCATACTACAGTATATATGTTCATGACAACTGACGTAGGTGTGATGCCTGTGTAATTATTGCAATTAGTTAGATATCCTTTTTTTTTTTTGCCAATTTCACCAACACTTCTAGCTCCCCTTCATCAGGTTTTGCTTCATGCCACATTCTACAGAATAATCTTTTAAGTATTCTGGGACTCAATTCATTTTCGGCCAGTATCATCTCGGCAGTTATTCCATCGTATCCAGGGGCTTTCTCTTAAGTTTTTTAATGGTAGCCTCGATTTCAAACACACTGAATTTATTCATATGAACATCAAGATCTTCCTCAACTTCAGTTATATCAATCAAATTATTCCCTTCATATCTCCTACTCATGACCTCACTAAAGTGTTCCATCTAACGTTGCGGGTTGTAATACCAGATCCATCTCACTTTTTGATGGGTATATGCTTCTTCTTCTTTGCCCCCGTGGAGATATCATTAATAGTATTATGAGCAATTCATACACCTTGGCCACTCCCTGAATTCATAGCTTTGCCAGCCTCATCTTCTTTACTCTGAATATTCTTTCTAGTCATTCCCGACCTTTCTTTTGACTTCACATTCAATACTGGAATACTTAGCATGCTCTACCCTGTAATTTTCATTACTTCCTCGAAAACTTTCAAGAATCAATCAATCAATCAATCAATATATATATATACATATATATATATATATATATATATATATATATATATATATATATATATATACTTAAACCAGATGGCTCAGTCACTCACTGTCCAAAGGAAAAGGCAATTCTGTTGGCTGATGTTTTTGACAGTAAACAGAGTAATGAAAAACTTGAACTTCCTCATTCCTGTTTTCCTGAGGCTAAACTAACTAGTTTAGCTTCTCGATCTCGTGAGATTAAAGCTCTGTTGATGGACCTTGATGCTTATGGAGGTGTAGACCCAAATTGCATTTTGCCTTTTGTTTTTTTTATAAAGACATCATATTTTTTAGCCTCAAAGTTTTCAGCACTTATTGGAGAATTGGTAATATTACTCCCCTATGTAAATGTGTTTGTGGTTGCTCAAGTCCCACTGATTACCGCCCAATTTCCATAACTCCCATATTATCTAGTTTTTGAGTGTCTTCTGGCAAAACGTCTTAATAGGTTTGCTGAAGCTAATCTATTCCCTAGTTTGCAATTTGGTTTTCGTAAAGGCTTTGGAGCATGTGATGCCCTTCTTACAATCTCCAATGCTGTACAGAAATCCCTTGATTGTGGTCAGGAAGTTCGTATGATTGGCTTTGATTTTAGTGCTGCCTTTGACCATGTTAATCATGAGGCCCTTGTTTTCAGACTCGAACAGTTGGGAGTGGGTGGGTCGTTTCTTAGCATTATTATTGAGATTTTAAGTAATAGATCTCAAAGAGTTGTTGTTGATGGGCACCAGAGTGAGTATAGGAATGTGATATCCGGTGTTCCACTGGGTAGTGTTCTTAGCCCATTACTTTTCATACTATATACACATGACATGTGGTTTGGCCTAGAAAACAAGCTTGTTGCATATGCAGATGATGCTACTCTCTTTGCATCAATTCCATTCCCTGAATGTAGATCTGGAGTTGGTGAATCCCTTAATAGAGATTTAGCTAAAATTAGTGTATGGTGCAAATTATGGGGTATGAAGTTGAAAGTATGATTTTAAGTAGGTCAAGGACGGTGGCTCCTCAACATCCGGATCTCAGTATTGATAATGTTTCTTTAAATTTGTATGACTTTTTTAAAATTTTAGGTGTGATTCTCGACAGCAAATTTACTTTTGAGAAACACAGTAGGTGTGTGTCTTCTTCAATTGCACAAAAACTTGGCTTATTGACAAAGTCTTACAAGATTTTCGGTGATCAATCTATTCTGAAGAAGTGTTTTAATTCTTTCATTCTACCTTGTTTTGAGTATTGTTCTCCTGTCTGGTGTTCAGCTGCTGATTCTCATCTTAATTTGTTGGACAGAAAATTACGGTCTATTAAATTTCTTATTCCTGATGTAGATATTAATCTTTGGCACCGTCGTTCAATTAGTTCATTATGCATGTTGCATAAGATTTTTCATAACTCTGACCATCCTTTACATTCAGATTTCCCTGGACAATTCTATCCTGTTTGTAATACTAGGCAGGCAGGTAATTCTAATAGCCAGGCCTTCTCCATCATGAGGCTCAATACTACACAGTATTCTAGAAGTTTTATTCCAGCTGTTACCAAGTTGTGGAATGATCTTCCTAATCGGGTAGTTGAATCAGTAAAACTTCAAAAGTTCAAAGTTGGAGCAAATGTTTTTATGTTGACCAGGCTGACATGAGTCTTTATAGTTTTAATATGACATATTTGTTTTTGACGTTGTTAATAGTTTATGTAGGACATATCTATTTTGACGTTTTTACTGTTTTTAGAATGATATATTGTTAATATATTCTCATCATTTATTTATTTCCTTATTTCCTTTCCTCACTAGGCTAATTTTCCCTATTGGAGCACTTGGCCTTATAGCATCTTGGTTTTCCAACTAGTGTTGTAGCTTGGCTAGTAATAATAATAATAATAATAATAATAATAATAATAATAATATATGTATATATACATATATATATATATATTCTTTTTTTTTCTTAAGAATTGTTTGCTGCCAAACATTTTTCGTGTATTGTTGACAATATGAATAACTAGAATATATAGCTAGTTTCCTTTTTCTCATCAAATTTTCCTTAGAGGATCAAAAACTAGAAAATATCTTTCTGTAAATAGATAAAACCATGACGGATTATTTAAACTGCAGGATTTAGTTTGCTATTTCAAAGATTTATGGGAAATTTAGTTATAAAACAGAATAAGCATTAAGTTGGAAAATCTTTGCAAGTAATGAGAAGGGCTAAAAATATTGCTTAGTATGAGTTCGTGTTTTTTATAATGAGTGTGTATATTATCAACAAGCTTAGTGCTTAGTTATAGATGCTTTTGTGAATAATTGAGCTAAACATAATTAGATTAAGTGTATTTTTAGTGCATTTCGTAAAAACTAATGGTATGCGTTTGCATTGTGGAGGGGCGTATGGTAATTTTGATGGTGGTTGGACTCTGATTATATAAGAAAAATATATTGGGCTTTAGAACTTTGTCCTCCCTCTTGCCTCGTCCAATCATAAGTCGCCTATTATACTTTAAATGGGGAAGTGTGTTTTGGTGGATCGATGCACTACCGGTTAGCCATTACTTTAATTACGTAGATTTACTATACTTGCGGAAGTTTTGCCTCATAGTGTTCATCTTCATCGTGTATTCAGGAAGTAAATGATAAAGGAAGCAGTGGATGCTGTTTTGTGTTCTCGGAGTGTTTTTTGTTATAAGAAAATATTTCAGGAGAAATGAATTTTTTGCCATTTATCTACACACACGTCAAGACAGTGTAAAAGAAGCAGGAGAAGGAAGAGAAGACGATGAATTAAGGAACTAAGAAGGTTTGGGGTATGGACTGGTATAAAAAGACCCTAAACTGACGCAGGGTGAAGGACATGTCTAAGTCCTTTGTTCTGCAGTGGACTAGTAATGGCTGAAGATGATGATGAGGATTATTACACAGACACACACACACACACACACACACACACACACAATAGTAGTAACAACAAATGCGGCCGTTTTAGTCCACTGCAGGACAAAGCCCCCGGGCATGTCTATTTATGTGTAGGATTTGGCCAGTATTCATCACGCTGGCCAGTGCGGATTGCTGATGGTGGGAGACTGCTGTGACCCCTCATAGAAAACCAACCTATTATGAGTGGGCCTGACTAGTATAGCTTTGCTGATCATAGCCGTACAAAAACCCATACACCACATTAAGGGATCCTAACTCAGCGAGGCATATTATGTATATATATATATATATATATATATATATATATATATATATGAGGATGATATATCTATTTATATGTATGTATACAGTGTGTATATATATATTTATATATTTTTATAGAATATATTAGTATGTATATATATATATATATATATATATATATATATATATGATTATAAACAGATGTAAGTGGAAGGACATGTCGGATGCCTTTGTCCTGCAGTGGACTAGCTCCCGCTCATCATGAGTATGATATATATATATATATATATATATATATATATATATATATATATATATATAAACATATGAGGTAGAAACGTATTTCTATTTGAGCACGATATTGTATTGATTTTCATCCATATTGACTCATTAGGGGTAATTCAAATTAAATGTGTCATCTGGGGGGTGCCGGGAAGTCAGGGAAAACTTGCTGGTAAGAGATTGATATCTCGCCTTGTAAATTCTGAATTGCAGTTAGCAGTTAGCTTACGACTTCTTTTGAGCCTCTGGTGGATTAGTTGGAAGCGACCTGGCCTCTCATTTGAAGGGGCTAAGGTTCGATCGCGGTATGAGGTAGAAATTTATTTCTATTTGAGCACGATATTTTGTTGATTTCCATCCAATATGACTCGTTTGGGGTAATTAGAATTGAATGCTATCAATTGCGTCACCTGGTGGGCCGGGAAGTCGGGGAAAACTCGCTGGTAAGCGACTGATATCTCGCCAAGTAAATCCTGAATTGCAGTTAGGAGTTAGCTTCCGACTTCTTTTGAGCCTCTGGTGGCATGGTTGGAAGGAAACTGGCCTCTCATTTGAAGGGGCTAGGGTTTGATCCCGGTATGAGGTAGAAATTTATTTCTACTTGAGCACGATATTGTGTTGATTTTCATCCAATAAGACTCATTTGAGGTAATTCGAATTAAATGCTATCAATTGTGTCACTTGGTGTGCCGGGAAGTCGGGGAAAACTCGCTGGTAAGAGACTGATGTCTCGCCAAGTAAATCCTGAATTGCAGTTAGCAGTTAGGTTCCTACTTCTTTGAGCCCCTGGTGGATGGTTGGAAGCGACCTGGCCTTTCATTTGAAGGGGCTAGGGTTCGATCCCAGTATGAGGTAGAAATTTATTTCTATTTGAGCATGATATTGTGTTGATTTTCATCCATATATATATATATATATATATATATATATATATATATATATATATATATATATATATATATAGATGTATGTATGTATATATATCAGATGTGTAAGAGATATCATCATCATCATCAGCCGTAAATAGTTCACTGCAGAACAGAGGCCTCAAACATGTCCTTCCACTCACGTTGTGTTCATGGTCTGTGCTAACTTATACTCGCAAATTTTCTTAGCTCATCAATCCATCGTCTTCTATTCCTCCCCTGTTTCTTTTGCAATCTGTTTTGACCCATTCTGTCATAAATGTTCATCGATCATATGTCATGAAATTGGCCAAGCCCAGGTAAGTGATATGAGTTTAAATTAATGCACGTAGGCCTATCTGGGCTTATGGAGATTATAAAATCAATGATTATTATTTAAAGTTTGCTAGGTAGTAGGTTGGCCAAGGCGCCACCCACCGTTGAGTTTATACTGTTAGAGACTTATTGGGTCCCTTTATTGGCCAGATATTACTACATTGGATCCCTTTGCCAACACATACACCGAATAGTCTGGCCTATTACATTCTCCTCTTTCCTCATACACCTGATAGCACTAGATTAACCAGTCAATTCATCACCCAAGGGTTTTACTACTGTACTTTCCACATAGTAAGGGTGGAAAGAGACTATATATTGTGAGCAGCTCTTCTACGTGAAAAACACACCAAAATCAAACCATTGTTCTCTAGCCTTGGATAGGGCCATGCCCTCTTTACCATGGTGTTCCGCTGTCCTTAGTTCATTGCTTAAGGTTACACCTAGACACACTATGCTATCTGTTTCCATATTTTCTTCTGTCACTGGAGCTATTTTCCTTATTTGAGCCTTTGGGCATATACAGTAGCATCCTGCAATTCCCACCATGGTTATAGCTTATGAGTCTTTTTATAGTTTATTTATGACATATTTGTTTTTAATGTTGTTAATCATTTATATATGACATGTCTGATTTGACGTTGTTACTTATTTTAGAATGATTTATTGTTAATTTGTTCTCTTCATTTATTTATTTCCTTATTTCCTTTCCTCACTGGGCTATTTTTCCCTGTTGAAGATCCTGGGCTTATAGCATCTTGCTTTTCCAACTAGGGTTGTAGCTTGGATAGTAATAATAATAATAATAATAATAATAATAATAGTAGTAATAATACAAATACGAAACATGAACATTAAGAACGGAAGAAAGACAGATCGTAGGGATGTAAGAGTTTAGGTTCGTATAATTGACTGTTAGGGATACAATATAGGCAATTAAAAAGGTTGAAGAATGGAAATATTCCAGACAGTAATTTGAAATACACCACAGTAGAAATTCTGCAGTAATTTGTGGGTATATGAAGCATATGATGCCCATGAGGTCCACTCCTAATCAAAGATTTAAAGCGAGAGATTTTTTTTAAGCGGTATTAAAAAAAAGTTGGGAGGGAATTGATATCTAGGAGTTATGAGATTGAGTGTAAGAAATGTGTGAATGGCCTATTGAAGTGATTAGGATTCGGCGTGCTACATGGTTCATTTTGTGTGGTTTATTAAATAGACTAATGTCATGGGAGTTAACTACACAGGGGCTCATCCACTATACATTAGTCAACCGGTGTATGTGAGTGTAACTGGTGTGGGAAATGACGATGTAAATCACATACATACATACATACACACACACACACACATATATATATATATATAGATATATATAATATATATATATAGATATATATAATATATATATATATATAGATATATATATTTATAATATATATATATATATATATATATATATATATATATGTGTGTGTGTGTGTGTGTGTGTCTGTGTGTGTGTGCGTACGTACATATAATGTTGAGCCTGTGTACAAAACCATTAATGATAAGGTTTGATGAACCTTAGCGAGAAAGCAAGTTTATTCATTATTCTCTAAAGTCTAAAGTGACGGTGTGAGAAAGCGATTGAAGAAATCTCTGACTGTGTGGTACTAAGGGGGAGTGGATTAAGGAAGGAGATAGACAGAGGGGGGAGGGGAAGGACTTTGGGAGGCATGACATCAACTATCCGTAATCTTCTTAATTAATCCCAAAGTAATTTATGGTCACTGGCAAGTCGTGATTCATCTCAACATGTGATGCTCTCCAACTCATTTTCCAACAGCTCCCAAATTATCTTCGTCGCAGACGTTTTGGTGGAACTTGGCCATCAGCCTTTAGCGTTGTCTGTGTTTATGTGTGCATAAAATAATTTCACGTTTTTGCTGAAATGGTTTCGCTAGGACATAGTCTATTTAGTAAATAATATCAGTTCTTTTGACTATATATATATATATATATATATATATATATATATATATATATATATATATATATATATATATATATATACATACATATATTGAGAGAGAGAGAGAGAGAGAGAGAGAGAGAGAGAGAGAGAGAGAGAGAGAGAGAGAGAGAGACTCATTAGCCTTCACTAACGAAAAAAAAACACGGACAATTCAAGTTTAAAACGCTATATAGATGACATGAAATCCAAGAAGAGAAAAATATATGGCTTTTACAGTCAGTCCAGCTTCTCGACTAATATAGAGAATAGTTTGCCAAGGTAAGATGCTGGTGTATAAAACGGAGAAAACATATTGGAAATCTGTGGCAGCTGTTTTGATCAATAATAAGTATCCGAGTCTTTACCAAGCAGGAGGCAGTGAACATCAAATAAGCCCGAGACAGGATCCAACCAAGCATGTCCTCTCTTTCCACTCTGCCACCCCGATTACCTTCACTGAATAAACCCCAAAAGAGGCATTTCGAATAAGAATAGTCTCAAAACAAGCCGAAAAGGAGTTGGAATGGGGAGATTGGGATGGAGCCTGATGGGGGATAAGGACTGGCTAGGAGATGAAGGGGGTCTTGGATAGCCATTGGCATGGTGTGAGGGGGTGGTATATGTAGCAATACAAGAGCACCCATTACTCCGACCGTCCCCTTCCTTGAGGGCCCCCGCTCATTCGACAAAGAGATCTCTTAGCAAAAGAGGTTGCTCCTCAAATCCCGATTATTCGAACACTCGCCGGATAATTGCTTCGTGTCCTTGCATTTAGAAGCGAAGGTCACTGAATTGATAGATGACATAGAGGTTATGTCTTGAAACATTCTGGTGTAGGTGTATTTAAGCAAAAATAATCTCTCTTATTAAAGAGTACGAGCTATGAGAGAGTGTGCCTTCCAAACAACACCATTTCAAAGCACTTTCCGGCGTCGAGTGAAAATCTTCAGGGGTCTTTGTCTTTGACTTCTAAGATAACTATAAACGCCATGTTAATAAAGCGCCCGGCGAAGCACGCACGTAAGATCGATAAGCTCATCTGATAGGACGGGGGCTTAAGCTTTAGTGAGTCTAATCAAGGCTAACACTGTCTTGCTCTCGCGCTTTCATGCAGCAAATTCTGGCTCTGGGGTGCATTAGCGGATAGCAAACTCGAAATATTTTAAGACCGTGTAGACATGAAAACGAATGCCGACTCTCGAACTTATTGTCTTATGACTTTTGACAGACATTTTTTATTCTTTCTTATCAAGGTCTTTTTATTCAAGTGTCCTTTCGTAGAATAAAACTCTTAGCTTTGATGTCCATTAAACGGGTAGGGAACCACTGTAATCCCTATCAGTTCCCTGAACAACATATTCCCCTCCCCCTTCTTTTACACTGTTCTCATTTTGGGATTGTTCTAGTTGGAGGACATTTGTGGAAAAAAAAACTAGCGTAATCTTGCACAGCAAGTAGCCTACTCAGGTCTTTTGTAAGTTGTAACACTATTTTGTGGAGATCAAAGGATCTGGGAGTATGCACGTTCTCAGATTTTTAATCATAATATATATATATATATATATATATATATATATATATATATATATATATGTATGTATGTATGTATGTATATATGTGTGCGTGTGTGCACGTGAATGTGTTTATTTATCATTAGGAAGATTCATTCTAATTTATCGTTAGGATCTCCATATTTATTCTGTTGTCAGAATTAATATTTAACTGATAGCAGAAAATGGTAGATAAGTGACTGGGAGGTGTTATTATTTTACTTAAACGGTACAGCATCCTTGAAAACAATTGAATAAATGATGGATATATTTTCACTAACTTACATTCCATAGTACAGCATGCAAACAAGTTTACATACTACGAGAAACCCCCTTGATGCCTAAGTTCATTAGGATATTGATGTACAAGGACGTAGACAAAATGTTACCTCAATGAGTACACGGAGTTTCATTAAATTCCGTGATATCCTTTTCCGAACCCATATTTAGTTACGATTTCTCACTGGTTTGAATGGGTCATCGCGTGTTGAGTACTATCATTAATTTTACTCCTAAGCATCTCGACTATATATGACTAAAAAACAAGCTTGTTGCATATGTAGATGATTTCACTGTCTTTGGGTCAATTTCTTCTCTTGAATTTAAATCTGGAGTTGGTGAATCCTTTTTATAGAGGCGTAGCTAAGATTAGTGCATGGTGCAAATTATAGGGCATGAAGTTGGACCCTTACAAAACTCAAAGCATGATATTACGAATAAGGAGGTCGAGAATAGTGGCACCTAAACATTTAGATATCTGAATTGATACTGTTTCCTTAACAATATACATCTCTTTTAAAATTTTAGATATGAGTCTTGATTGCAAACTTACTTTTGATAGATATATTAGGGCTGTTGCTTTTTTCATTGCACACAAAAAATTATCTTATTGAGAAAGTCTTTTAGGATTTTCCATGATCAAACTATCCTGAAGAAATATTTGAATTCTTTCATTTTACCTCTTTTCAAGTATTGCTCCACTGTCTGGTCTTCAGGATCTAACTCTCATCCTAATTTGTTGGTAGAAACTTTTAGGCCATCAAATTTCTTATTCCTAATCTTAATATTAGTTTCTGTTGTACAATTAGGTCTTTAAGCTTGTTGTACGTAGTACTAGGTATGCAGTTAATTTTAATAGTCTTGCCCTCTGCATCAGAGTCTCTTCTACCCCTACGAAGCGGGAAGTTGCCACTTGACAATTACAATGTGGTAGTTAACTCCCTAAGTGAAGAATTCTTCAGTCATTTTAGTGTTGTGAGGTGTATAAAGAAAGAAAATGTGTTAAGAGTAAGCCAGACTATACAGTGTATGTGTAGACAAAGGAAGATGAGCCATAACTACAGAGAGATTCAATATACTATCTCTAAAGGTAAAATCTTAACAGGTGGCTGGTGCCTTGGCAGTTGGAGGTTTAGAAGTTCAAACTTGGAGCTAATGTTTTTATGTTGAACAAGTTGACATAAGTCTCTCTTCAAAATTTATATATGACAGATCTGTTTCATTGTAGGTACTGATCTTGAGATCATTTATAATTTTTATTCATTATATCTCATGTATAGTTTATTTGTTTTCTTACTGGGCTATTTTACCTGTTGGGGCCACAGGACTTATATCATCCTGCTTTTCCGTCTAGGATTGTAACTTAGCTAGTAATAATAATGGTAATAATACTGGTATTTCTGTTGACGAAAATGAATATAACTGGTTTATGTTATTCACTGCATGTCAGCTTCTCATTGACAAGTTTTGTAAATATAATTTATGATAAAATAAGAGATTAAGTACAGGTATTATTTTATTTAATGAATAAAAAATATTTGTGCACCCAGTCTACCATAACATAACATGAAACCTTATTTGCTTTATTGAAAAAATTGTGTACATGGCCACAAAGACAAAATAATTTGAAGTTTTACAACCAAAAAGTCCTAGGTACACCCCTCATTACTTGAAAGGCAATTGTAAATCCATTTTTATACTTCATCACTTTCCTTCTTTGGGGCTTTTTTCATGACTCCAATAGTAGTTCACTCATTTTCCCTTCGTAAAGTCCTAGCTAATGACTTTCGCTTGCCCTTTTTTATTTAAAGAATGTCTTATTTCACTATCCACCAGTTATTTCTCTATAATCTCCTAAATCAGTTAAAAATTCTCTCCTTGTAAAGTGGTCACACGCTTGAACTTTGCATATTCCTATTAAACCGCTTCCATCAATGTTCTAAACCCCAGCCAGTTTTTCGTTTATGTTTGTAAGTATACTATTACCATGTCTTTATTATCTACATGTATTAATCACATTTATAGTCGTATCGTATTATGTGGACCATTCCTTTCTAGCCAAAATTACTTCCAGAACTATATTCACTCTTCCCTCAACAATGTAAGAATTGGATATATCTCCATTGACGATATTTCTCTTCGATGTAGTCAAAAATTTTTTAGCCCTCAACTTGATTTTACCCAAATACAGTTAATTGTTTTCTGCATATAAGCCACACGTGTTCTATAAGTAAGCCTCTTTCACATCTCTACAGAAATATTTTCCCTTTATTTCTCTTTAGATTTCCAGGATTCACTTATATTTCTTGTCACCTTTAAATTATCTAGTGCAACTAGTCCGGTTATTCTTCTAACCCAGCTGGGAATAGATTTAACCCCCCCCCCCCCAGAAGCTTCCATTTCCGTTCCGATCAACAATTTTAATTAATATTATATTTCCCTTTTTCGACCCCTATACTTCGTGTTACACTTGTAATACATTGAACATCCCATTTTATCCTTGAAACGCGCCTCTCGACTCCTTCTGTAGTAGTAGGTTGGCTAGGTCACCAGCCACGTGTGTGAGATGCTACAGCTACAGATTTATTGGGTCTTTCGACAGGCCAGACAGTACTACATTGGAATCCTTTCTCTACGGACGGCTCATTTTTACTTTGCTTACACATACACCGAATAGTCTGTCCTGATTTTTCCACATTCTCCCCTGTCTTCATACACCTGACAACACTGAGATTTCCAAACAATTCATCTTCATTTAAGGGGTTAACTACTGCACTGTAATTGTTCACTGGCTACTTTCCTCTCGATAAAGGTAGAAGATACTCTTTAGATATGGTAAGCAGTTCTACTATAAGAAGGACACTCCAAAATCAAACCATTGTTCT
>NC_090733.1:158136795-158149295 GCF_036898095.1 Palaemon carinicauda | reverse complement strand
CTAAAATATGGACTGTGTAGTTTGATAAACGGTTGTTTTACCAAGGGCCTCTACCAATCTTGAGGAAGTAAATAGGGAGCAGGTTGCTATTTAAAGGTTGTTCTGCTTGCTATAGCTTGATGCCAGTACTGAGTGGAGAGGAAATTTCATCCACATTTTTTTTTTCGTCGTAAATATATATGATTGTATTCTCTTACAATTTTTGTGTTGAATTTTTCGGGTAAATTGTTGTTTTTTTTTGTTTATGCAGTGGTAAACATTACATCTTTTACGTATTCACTGCTTTGTAAATGAAATATTACTCCTGGCTATAAAATGCAGAAAACATAGAATGTTAATTAAATTGCTATGCAACTCAAAATTGCACCGGAATTGTAGTGTTACCGTACCGGACTTTTGATTTAGGGAAAAGTATGTTTTAAAGGGTAACAAATCACGAAGCGCTTCCGTTACATGTAATGTGCTTTTAAAGTATTATATCAAAAGAAATTGAGTCTATCTACTGAGGTTATCGTGGAGAATCAATTCATCGGAATGGGGGAAGGAAATGGCATGGATAACCTTTCTTGTAATTTTGATACGGTTTTTCAGTGTACCACCTCACACGGTTTTTCAGTGTACCACCTGAGTTTAAAAGTATGCTGGCCCGACCTGGATGCTGGTATGCAGGTATGTCACGAGAAATAGCAGCAAAGCAAGAAGTTGAAAACATTGAAAATAAAATGTGGAAGGGGATGGAAACAAAGCACTCTGCCATGTAAAAAAAAAAAAAAAAAAAAAATTCTTTTTGGAGACATGATAATATTCCGTCAGAGTGGTGTAATTTATAATACGGAATTTTAATTAACTGTATATGCAAAATTTAATTATTAATAACCTAATGCCTTTTAATATATGTATATATATATATATATATATATATATATATATATATATATATATATATATCTATATATACAGTATATATATATATAAACCTTTCTGAGTGTGGACACCTTAACGCAATGAAAAGGATTGAGTTTCGCCATGATCGGCAAGACAGTCAGGGCCACCTATACTAGGTTGGTTTGCTGTGAGCGTGGTGATGAAAATGGATAAGCCCCAGACATGATTAAGGACATGTTTGAGGCCTTTGTCCTGCACTAGACTAGAAACGGCTGCATTTGTTGTTGTTGTGTGTATATATATATATATATATATATATATATATATATATATATATATATATATATATATATATATATATATATATATCATCATTATCACCATCAGCCGTTAGTAGTCCATTGCAGAACAAAGGCCTCAGACATGTCCTTCCTCTCGCGTCTGTTTATGCCCGTTTTAGCAGCAAATTATTTTAGTTTGTCAATCCATCGTCTTCTTCTTGTTCTTCTTCTTCTTCTTCTTTTTTTTTTTTTTGCAATTTCTAGGTACCCAACTTGTTATTTTTAATGTCCATCTATTATCTGTCATTGTCATTTTATGTCCCACCCCTGTCCATTTCTTTTTCTTATTTGTCGTTAGAATATCCTCTAATTTAGTTTGTGCTCGTATCCATGTTGCGCTATTACTGTCTTTTAGTGTTGATTCCACCATTATTCTTTCCATAGCTCTTCGAGTTGTAACTAGCTTATGTTCTAATACTTTAGTAAGGCTCCAAATGTCTAATGCATAAGTTTTCTTTTTAGAAAGTGTCATTTTACTTTTCATAATCTCATTTGGATACCAAAAGCTCTCCATCCCAAGGTTATCCTTATTTTAATTTCGGTCTCATATCCTGGGGAAACACTTATTGCATGTCCTGAATTCGTATAATCATTGTTACTCCATAGAGCTTCGTCCATTACCGTTATTGGTTGTCTTTGCATTTTATTGAACATATCACATTCATTTTCAGTCCTACTTTTATGCTTCCTCTATTCAAATCGTCTATCCTCTTTGGCAATTCCTCACATTTTCTTCTTCTTCTTTGTCTGCATCTTTTCCACTTCTATGTGGGGTCAATGTTTCTGGCCAGCGTTCTCCATCTACCTCTGTCCCACACTTCATCACCGGTTAATCCCTTTGATCAAAGGTCATCCTTGATACAGTCCATCCACCTTCGCTTTGGTCTCCCTTTCCTTCTCGTTCGCTGTACCTCTATTTCCATCACTCTCTTCCCAATATACTGTTCATCTCTTCTCATGACATCACCTCAGTCTACTTTCTTGGATCTTATCTGATAGCTCTCTAACTCCTGTGGTACCCCTAATTACCTCATTTCCGTATCTTATCTCTTCTTGATACCCCACACATCCATCTCAATATTCTCATCTCTGCCACATCCAGTTTCTTCTCTTCTGTCTTCTTTATTGCCGACGTCTCTGCTTCATACATCATTGCCGGTCTCACAACTGTCCTGTGTACTTTAGCTTTCAACCCTATTTTCCTGTCGCATAGTACTCCACGCTTTTTTTTTTCCAATTCTTCCATCCTGCTTGTATTCTGTGGTTTATTTTTGCCCCCAGATCACCATCCTCTGTAATTCCTCACATGATTCACTAAACAGACCTGTAATCTGCAAATCTGAAGTCTTTAAGGTATTCCCCTTTAATGTCAAATCCTACATTTTCCCAATCTAAATTCTTATAATCTTATTTTAGGTATGCTATGAATAATTTATGAGAAATGAGGTCTCCATGTCTAACTCCTTTCTCAATTCATAGATTTAGGATTGCTGTACTTACCGTATAGATATCTTCAAGTGTTCTAACCTGAGATTCATCTATTCCTTGTCTTTGAATGACTCTCATTACTCCTGAAGTATTGACAAAATAAAATGCTTTCTCATAGTCTATAAATACCATATATATATTGTTAATTTATTCTCATCATTTATTTATTTCCTTATTTCCTTTCCTCACTGGGCTATTTTTCCCTGTTGGAGCCCTTGGGCTTATAGCATCTTGCTTTTCCAACTAGGGTTGTAGCTTGGCTAGTGATAATAATAATAATATAGTCATTTATCATGTACAGTTTATATGCATATATATAAACACACTATACTGCCTCCGTTTATGAGTAACTCAGAATACATGCATGAAATTTCCAATCCGTATATGAACATTGTATTAGTGTGCAAGCAAAAATTTCCCTCTGTATGCTCTTTTTTGGACGTGACGGAGAATGAGGAAGATAGATCCCAAGCAACTAACCTTATTCAGAGATAGATAGATAGATAGATAGATTTTTATTGACCACAAATCCTACAATAAAATTACAATGAACATAATTACCTGTAAACATGAATCTATTATGCATTTCGGGATATTTACATTATTTATACACAATGTAGTCCATGAAATTACAGGATTTATAATAGTTCCTTAACATATATAACAATTAAAATCATTAAACATATTTGCTAAAAATCCCTTTAACATAAAATTAGAAATAATATTAAACTAAAGAAAATATATCTATGGGTAACCGTTCAAGATTGAGTGAGCAATTTTCACAGTGATTTGTACATCTTTAGCAAGGATCTGATGAAATGAATTTATGTTATAATTAGTTCGTGTATTATGCATAATCGGGCACGACTGTACCACATGTAACTCTGTTTGTAGCTCGCCACAAGAGCATAGTCCCTCCTCTATTGGGAGGCGAACTCGACCTCTTTTGTTCCACCTACCTGTTTCAATAGCAAGGTTATGAGAGCTTAACCTTAATCTAGCAAGAGAAGTTGTATATATGTCATTAACATTAATCCTTTTTGTATTTATAGGTCCTCCAGGGGTCACATAAGGGTGACATTTGTATGTTTACATACAAGTTTTTTTTCTTGATAAAGTAAACATAGACATGAAATTAATAATATAACAATTGAATAAAAATATGAATTGGCTTTAGCATGTTTCCTTTAACGATTTGACATGGAGTCCGATGACGGTTGCAGTATAGAAAAAAAATGTAAATAAGGCATCCTTTATTTTTATGTGCATTGCTTCCTGCACATGAATTGCAGTGTGACGTAGGTGCTGGAGACCCTAGGAGGTGTTGCCTAGGGAGAATACTGTAGTTGTGCAAGGAAAACCAGCGGGTTTCCATATACCATTTCAGGTGCTGAGATATCCTTAGTGTTCTTGGGAGTGATCCTTATTCCAAGGAGGACCCAGGGAAGTTGTGAAAACAAACTTAATTCGTTGGAGTGGGACATCAATGCTGCTTTGAGGGTATAATAGAAACGTTCTACCATTACGTTGGCTGCATGGTTGTTTGAGGTAATCTTGTAAGGTGATGTGTAGAAGATGCCCTAGTGATGCCCTCAATTGAGAAGTGAAAGAGGTAGCCCTGTCCTCGTGACATGGGTTGGGAGCCAACGTGAATGTGTGCAAAACGATGCTGTGTTTGATATAAAGTGCCCATATTACCCCAATTCATGTATCGATCCACTTTTGAAATCTCACATGAAATATAAGCATGGACTTAATACTTGGCCTCTTTAGTAATGCCATACCGTATAGACTTCAACTTCTGTTGAAATGCAGTAGATTAGTTCAATGGGTTTGAGAGGGCATGGGTCAATTGAAACACACCTGTAAGCACATGGAGGCTTGTACCCACAAGCATGGACCACCAGTACTTAACGTCTCAGAAGAGGGTGGTGTTATAGTCATCAAAGGTGACGTCTACCCAACAGAAGGACGTGCAATATGTTTTACAGATTTAATACTTTGGATACTTTCGTTGGGGTTCTTCCAAGGTCTGGTAATACATTGTCAGGTGTAATGCAGGCAACATATATCTGGAAAGAGTGTCAGAAATCGGATTCAGTTTACCAGGGATGTTTTGAATGATACAGATGTGTTCAGAAATGGTAGAGAGATCTCAGCATTAATAGACAGACCAGGCATTGGACTGTCGAGTGAAGGCGTGCCCAAGGGATATGTGGTCAGTGCAAATGATGAAGAACGGGGCCTCTAAGAAGTGGCGGAAGTGACGGACAGCCAAATAAACTGCCATTAGTTTGCTGTTGAAGGTAAAGTAGCTTTATTCTGCCAAGGAAGATTCTCTACCAAAGAAGGCATTACTAATTTGCTCGAGTACTGCCTCTACAGCAACATTAGTGGCATTGTGAAAAAGGCCGTCTGTTGAAGAGGGTCCCACTATCGGTGTTTTGGGTACCTCTTAAGAGAGTCTCATAGAGGGGAGTGAGAATGTTGGTGATGGCTGGCAAGAATCACTGATAGTTGTTTACCATACCCAAGAACTCCTTCAGTGCTTTGAGAGTCGAGGGCATGAAGAACTTCAGTAGTGCTGATACCTTCTTAGGAAGAAGATAAACGCCCTCAAGAGTGATGCGCTGTCCCAAAAATAGCACTTCCTTGGCAGCAAAGGTACTTTTCTTATACCTGATTACAAGGTCTTTTTGCTGGAGTCGATCAAGGACTATGCGTAGATGACCTAGGTAGTCCTCTTTGGAGGGAGAATAATATTAGTTTGACTCATACATAATGTAGGCAGAAGGCGAGGTCCCTTAAGATGTCATCCAAGAGTTGTTGAATGTGGTTTATGTATTTCGAGTGACAAAGCAAAAGTAGTTGAAAGGATATATGGTACACGAGGTGGTCATTGCAGTCTTGGGGATGTCTTCAGGAGGTCGAGGCTTGAAAGTACATGAATACCACGAAGGAAGGTGGCGATGACAGCAATGTTGAGGAGCGGGTAGCAGTCTGATTTCATCTACATGTTAAGATGCCTGAAATCCCCACAAGAGCATAGTAGGGATACATCTTTCTCCAGTATGATGTACAGTGGTGATGACCATGGTCTTTGAGGCCTTTAGATAAAAGCCAATTTCTTGCATTCCAGTGAATGTATATTTTGCATCTGCTAAATGACTGAATCCTGAAAATGCTGGAGCCCCCATCATCTTGATTTGGTGATAGATACTGAGCTTGGTGGGAACCATGGGCATCTGGCCTAGCTCTGGGTGGAAGATGTCAGGATATAAAATGATGAGGTGGGTGTAAGCGTCAGTGGTGCCCACTGACGCTGATGTGGAGAGTGATGTGGCAGGGAGCTGGTGATAAAGGTATGTACAAGTAAGAGCTGACATTGACTAAACGTGATGTGCAACGTCAACCAGGAGGTGGAAATGGGTGAGGAAATCTGCACCGAGGAGAGGTAATGTAACGTCAGCGATGATGGAATTCCATTGGTACTGGGTGCTCGAAACAACTAGTGTCCGGGTCTCGTAACTATGGGTGGGGAAAACAGATCCGTTGATGGCCACCAGGGGGACATCAGCAGTATTGGAATGACAGAGCTGTGCCCGTAGAGGGATCGTGGCAGAAGGGAACAGCAGGCACCAGTATCTACCAGAAAGTGCACATTAGATCCTGAATTATGCAAAAAGAGAGATTAGTTAATTGGGGAGGTCACCACCACAGGCAATGACCTGCACTCGTGTTTGATCGCTGACATCCAGTAACATATTTCTTAGGAGCAACCCAAAATCTTGTGTGGTAGTAGCACAACTGAGGGTGAGGGGTGTCATGCAGTTGCTGTTGTGGGAACGGGTGTGGAGTGGTATAGCTGTGGGGTTGGTGGCTTCGTTGATGCCCAGGCATGTCACGAGGTAGGTGTCAATGTACTACAGCATTCACCTCCACGTCAGTCGATGTTGTATGGTTGTTCCCTTTGTCACGAGTAAAGTTGTTGATGGAGTTTTTGACGGTGAGGAAGTGGCTGTCCATAAGGGTGTCAACTCTGGTCATCAAGTCCTTCATGGGAAAGGTGGCTCACAACGGGTCGGGCAAATGTTGTGCCCTTGCTCACTTCACGAGGAGATCAGTCTGCAGTAGGCTGAGGGCCATTGACACCTTTTAATCCCACAATGCTTGTTAAGAGAGCTGAAAAATCCTGGCTATATGGGTGGCTGGTGGCAGTGAGTACTGCTCCAGGAGGAATGATTTGAGAGCATCCTATTCTATGGAATTGTCCCTTTGGTTGCAAAGTCAGTCGGAGTCACATCGAGAATATAGTCGGCTCTGCTACTTGATGCGGAGATGAACTCCGTACACTGAAACATGGCAAATGCATCTTGTGGTAAAGGTTGGGTACCTTGATGTTTTAGCATGGACAGATGGATGGTCATAGTCGGAGGATATGGCACACGAAGTGTTGACCCTGGAGTTGTGCTGGATGTTTGAGGCCCCACATTGGTCACCAATGTTATGGGAGCGAAAGAAGATAATACAAAGACAGCTTCCGAACAACTAAGTTTATTTAAGGACGCAGATATTTATAGGCACCTGAGGGGTCACATAAGACTGATTATTGCATGTTTATTCAACAGTTTTTTCAATAATGTTGACATTGGCGGAAAAAAATATATAACATAACAATGTAATGATAATAGAGCTGGAATTTGCTTGTTACATACATGCTTGGGGTCAGTATTGAGTTTTCATTAAAGTTCCAAGTTTCACTTAAATATTTAAGGAAAACTTTTTGGGGTATAGTGTATTACATTGTAATTTAAAGACAATCTTTCTCGTATGTGTGAGTGTAACAATTTGGTTCAGGTGAATAACGCGGGGTCTGTACGCTAAAAATAATTGTTCATGTTGCATCACCAATAAATGAAATATTAAACTAAAAAAAGCTGAATAGACTACGATCTATTTTAAATATAAAGTAAAACACTTGCATATAAATGATAGGATACTTCTAAGCTTGAGATAAATATAATTGACGTTATTACTAACAACAGAAACATTTGATATTAGCTACGATAGTATACTTCCCTTTCATTCCCTAAATACATACACACCTCTTCGCACATGAAGAGGCGATATTTATTTCATTCAAGTCTAAATCACCAATAAGAATCCCATATTTTTCGAATATTCTGTGCATATTAATTGACCTTTTGAAACCATGATAAATTGGTATGACTGACTTTATGGAAATTAATTTATTTTACTTTTCTCAGTTATTCTCTTCGATTTTTCAATTGTAAAAGAAATGTACAGTTATGGCGCAGAAGATATGCCTTTTGAAGGACAAGTATGAAAATTATCCAGAGGAAATATATCAGACAAATTAGCAAGGTTAACAAACACACTTAGTTTTTATGAATTATGGTACAATTTTTTCTATCATATATTTTTATGCTATACCGTACAAGTAAAGATCGATTTCAGGACAACTATAACATCAGCAATAATGATAATAATCACATTTCATTCGATTTACTCCTGCTGGGTGAATATGCTAGGAATCAGTAATCAATCACTTTGTAGAGTAATTCAACTCAGTCTGTTCATTCGCTGTTGATTGGCAAGAGATTGTCTCGGAGGGGGCGGGGGCCCTCTTAGACTATAAGTCGTAGCTCCCAAAAGTCAGCTTGCAAGTCGGGAAATTATAGAAAACTCCCCGTAAAGTAAGGTATGCAGCCTGCCCAGGGAGCTTCTCAGGAACAGAGTTAGTGCTTGAGTTTCAACTTCTACCTCAGTTCCTCAGTGTTCTTATTTTTCATTAGAGAGTCTTATTAGGTTCGGTCAAGCTGTAAGATAGTAATTTAAAGAAAAAAATGACAACTGTTGTTTATAAGCATGCAACAAAAATGTAAGTAGGTATTGTTATTCCTGATAGTTCATCCTTAACATTTATGCATATGCAAGTTTTATAATACAACTCCTTCAGTAATATTATGGATGTACACATTTGCACATACATACCTCTGCGTGATTTTTTTTATATTTTAAGAGGAAGAGAGAGAGAGAGAGAGAGAGAGAGAGAGAGAGAGAGAGAGAGAGAGAGAGATGGGGGGAGATATTTTCTTATTGATTGTCATTATTGTTTATAGATATCAGATCTTTTATCCTGTATGTAACTTTGTAATGTTACCCTTTTATTGGGTTGAACAACATGGCGTCATGACCGTTACACGTATATTACAAGGTTGCAGTAAATATCTAGCGCGTTATGTATAAACATTTTCAACGTATTCTATGGAAATTTATCATTTATTGACTATTAATGAATGAGGAATTGTTATTTTCACCTAGCTTAGATAGGTTATTGAATATAAAATTGCAAACTGGAACAGAAAGATTTTGATGTTGTTAGCTTCATCCCTTAAATATTACATTGATTTGAAAGGTCCATTGAATGTTGTTAGGGTTAAGCTACCTTCCCCTCTATCAATAGGCTCTCATCAGTTCTTATTTGATCTGTTACCCTCGGCTTTTATTGGTGAAGGAATAATTATTGGTATGCAGAGGGTCCTGGAATTTATACCAGTACAACCATTCAGGAATTAGTCATCTATACAAGTCGAACTTACCCTTTTTGATGATGATTGATTGGGTCACCTTTGACTTCGAAAAAAAAATATAAGTAAAGCGCTTTACCTGATTTTGTTTAGTTAGCAGTACAGTAATTTTGCTGTTGAGTCACTCGATTGAGAAGTATTACATATATCACCCACACAATATTTCGCTTAGATGAGTACCAAAGATGATAGAAATAATCAGATTTAGAGCTACTTCAGAGTTGAGGTGCAGAATGTTGAGACATTTATTAGAATTTCAGGGAGATTAGATATTCTCCTTATTTTCATATATATATATATATATTATATATATATATATATATATATATATATATATATATATATATATATATAAATATAAACATAGCATACATAAGGGGTTACTCGATCTGTCAAAATTGACGGCTAAATATTTAGAAAGATAAGTACACCATCACACATACTCTCCCTCACTAAAGTATGACTACTCTATTTCCTTTTACCCGATGCTCATATGAGTATGTCTAAAGGAAAAAAGACTGAAACGGTGGAAGTATACTTATACTTATAGAAGTAAGATTAACAATGAAATGGTTGTAATCGATATAAAAACTAAAATAAATGAAAAACCAGTGAACTAATAAGTCAAAAGATGCAAAAAGGTTCGGTCAAAGATCCTGTTGCAAATATGACAGCCTTCCTTAAACTGGCATTGCTAGGTAGACTGCTGTGCAGGTTGAAGTTTGTGAAATCAGATTTTTCCATTGAACTACGTGATACATTGGTTCCTTGACAAATATAGATTTTCTCATTCAGCTAAATAAGTAGCGAATGAACCGAAGATTCAGACACCAAAAGGATTTTAGAATATAGCTTATTGGAAATGGGAACAATTAGAAAATCTTAAGGAGTAAATCTACACTTACATTATTATTGCAAATATTTGTCATATGAAATAATTTTTTCCATTATATGACTCAGCTAAGCAGAGAATATCGATATCATGACAATAGGCCAATATTAGGGGTTGTGATGGCCTATTGAAAACGTCCCTGCCTGATGATTTACCGGACTAAGGTTCGAGTCCCGCTCAAGCTCGATAGTATCTTCTAGTGTCTACAACCTCACCATCCTTAAGGGATTTAAGGGAGCCTATAGGTCTTCCTACTGGGTCATCAGCAGCCATTGCCTCGTCCTAGCTTGGAATGATGGGGGCCGGGGTGGCCTTGGAAACTGATGGTCAGTCTGTATACCATTTCCTCCTGTCTCTGTTATTAAAGAATTTTGTAATGAATGACAGCTGATCCATAACTCTTGCAGTCTTAACAATATCCCACTGAACTCCGTTTTTTTTTTTTTTTTTTTTTTTTTTTTTTTTTTTTTTTTTAATATATATATATATTGATGCATGTACACAAACGCTTATGTGTGTAAACTCTTCAATCTTCCTCCAAGTTCGTCAGAGCCAGTATGTATCGGCCTTGGTAGGAACCGACTATTTCTAAAAAAAATTTTTTATTAATCTATATTCTTAAAAGTATTCCAGGGACTATATATCACTTTTAATCGATATCTTATAAACTAATTAGACCGTCATATTTTTCTATTTATTATTTACCCAATTTTGTATTAGTGTAATATGGATTATCAGCATTGCAATCTATGATTTTCTTCGCCATCGGAAGAATAGATATGAAGGTAATGTGATACAAGTGGTGACTTCCCAACAACTAAAACTTGATTTCTCGCTTACGGTAGAACGACGAACCAATTAATCTGAAGCCTTGGTGGGACTTATTGAATTGGAAACGAAATACCTTCTGAAGTTGCCCGCCAAAACTTACGTAATTAGAACACTTATCATTGTAGAAGTGTAACTGCCTTTGCTGCAGTTTGGTGATTGCTCTTCCTGGCTCCGGAAGAAGCATCCACTCTCATCGACCCGTTGCCAGAATGTCGATGGAGGGGAAGAGAAAACAGGAGGAAGCAAGAAGGTAAATGAAGTACAAATATTCCGGGAAAGTTTTTTTTTTTTCTTTACTTCCTGGAGGACTCATAAATTGTTAATAAATGGGGGAAAGGAAAGGCAACTAGAATAAATTGTCAAGTGTGTGATTCCCGATACAAGGAAAAAGCGAAAGCCAATAGCAGAAAGAGTACACGTTCTAATTCTGTGACTGGGGAGTGACGATGCTCCACCACTTAGTGGTGATGTTTCGCAATTTAGGAGGGTCTATCCGGGAAGACAAATCATGGGTCGGGCGTCTTCAGCCGTTAATGGTGGTTGTCTGATTTTTATCGAAACGTATCACAGATTGGCCAGATGGAATGAACTCTTAAGGTTTCCAGTACTTATTGTTTGTATATTTACATTCTTTCTATTAGCAAGAATTGTTCGTTAATTATTTATACCTGAGATGAAATAACTGCTGACTATATTTTTCGTTTTACTTCTTACTTCGAAGGCGTTGCAATTACATCTTTAGTTGAAGGATGAAGTTATATATATATATATATATATATATATATATATATATATATATATATATATATATATATATATATATATATATATATACAATGTTGAATGCTAATTAAAGATAAAGATTAGTGGTACTGACAAGAAATGCCAGCGCAGTGTGTAGCACAAGAATGATTGGATGGATAAGAAATATGGGGAATAATAATCAAGTAATGAAGTGTTCATAAGTTTTATGGTGGTTCAGAACATTTTGAAGATGTAAGATTATGACGAAAACTTGGTAAAAAGACAATAATTTGGAAGGTAATGAGTTCAAGATGTAATGGAAAATGGAACATTAATATTCAGGATGTGAGGAATCTCGCAGATTGATTGACTGATTGTTGGTTTTCCAGCATCCTGGTCATTGACGCCGTTATTATTTGATATAATATGAATTATGAAAGGAAATTCAAATTAAAACCACAAAAACAAAAGGGCCAGCATAGAAGTTTAATAGCTTTCAGAAGACCTGCTTCTAAAATAAATATAAAAATGCCGCTAGTATTGTAGGGCACATTCTGCCCAAGAATCTTGGCAAGGACCGACCTGCCATCCCTACCTCGAGCCTCTAACGGATATTTATTGCTTTAGTATCTCGCAGAAGATAAAATAAATCCGTAGGGTGCAGTGTTTTAACGTGATGCTGATGAGCTTTTTATAGGTGCCCCAATT
>NC_090733.1:158099295-158131795 GCF_036898095.1 Palaemon carinicauda | reverse complement strand
AGAACAGTAACAATTGTGGTTCTGAGATATTCTCTAATTCCTAGGACACTTTTAACATCCTGTCAA
Organism: Palaemon carinicauda; assembly: GCF_036898095.1. Classification (NCBI taxonomy): domain Eukaryota; kingdom Metazoa; phylum Arthropoda; class Malacostraca; order Decapoda; family Palaemonidae; genus Palaemon; species Palaemon carinicauda. The sequence continues at coordinate 158,131,729 of NC_090733.1, read as the reverse complement.
GAAAACCATTTTCCAATGTCAGTAAGGAGAAAGAGCTTTCTGCAATCATTATTATCAGTTAATACAAGAGGCCCTAAGTACATAACTTGAACATTCTGACTGCATTACAAGCATATCTTTCTTAAAGTTACGGCTTTAGTGGATGTATATTTTGTCTAATGTCTAGCTCATTCCTCATGATACGAAATATATATATGGTTACGAGATAATTTTTTAAGATAACTTTTGGTTTTAGAAAGACTCCCATCGCTTATCTGTCTAATTCCACAATCTAATATCTGTTAAGACATGCCTTGCGAAATATACTATTTTATAAATTATTCCCATACCTTACATATATGTTATTAATGTATCATAAGAGTTGAATACCCCGAGATACTGAATGTGAAATGATTTTTTATTTTTTCATGTTAGGGTCCATTCTTCAATCTTCATCTTTCTTTGTTCTCATATTCTTTAAGAGCCATATGGTAAGTAATTATGTGTTACTCAGATAAGGGCTATTTATGACCTTGGTTTTAACCTTTGGTGTTTGTTGACTGATGATTAGGTCTTTATGTCATTATAACACTAGAAGATAAACATGAAGGGTAGATACCCTAGCCTATCTGTGTGTGTTTACACTTCAGTCATGAGAGATCTCTCATGATGGGAAACATATCCTTATTTTTTAAGTGTATTTTGTTTTTTCAGTAAACTTAGAATCAGGTTCTCAAAACCTGCTTGTTCTATGATCTCTGTGATGTTAGTGGATCAAGTTTCCTTGCTAAAAGGCAGATTACAGCACACCTTTTCCTGGTTTTATCATTTTCATGATTTATTCAAATTATGTTTAATAGGTAATTTAAGAGCAACTACATCTTGGTTGACACTGTCTTCAATCTTCTGAATCTTTGAACTATAACAACACAAAAGACAAGTTACTAGGAAAGAGATGTATTTGTATAAGTTGGGGTGTGTCTGTAATGAAGGAGAATGGAGCTAATGTCATGCTGACTTCTATGAATTAGACTTATTTGCCTTAAAGACATTAAAAATAATTTGTAAATTTACTAGGAATTGGCATTTTCCTTCGAATCAGTTTGTTGGATACTGTAGGGATTAGTGTAAATAAACATATATAAATGGATCGATGAAATGACCAAACGAGATAAGGTTGAATGTATGCTAGTATTACTAATATAAAGCAGGAGAAGGGCAAGAATTTTCATTGGGAGTTCTATTAAAGAGAGATAAAAGATACCGTAATCAAAGAGGGTGGTTGAAGAGTGGGAAAGTAATAAGCTTGCAGATAAGTTAGGGGATGGATGGGTAGTTTATAGAGATCAGGGATCGGGTCCATTTGTCGTATCAAGTGTTTGAATTCATGTGTTTGGGAATAAATAATAGATCCAAAAATGAAAGTTACAGCTGAAAGGTAGAAGTGGTATTGATAAAAGAAAATTGAAAGGAAAGAAACCCGAATTTGTGGAAAAAATGCAGTAGAATAAAGTAGGAAAGAAGGAAATATTACGCAAATAAAGCTTTAGAAAATAAAATTGCACTTCCTCGGAATGGAGAGCCTACGGAATGGCTTGTAACGATTTGGGTCTTATAATAATAGTTATTTATTGAATCGAATTGAAACTAATGTCAATGGTATTCTGAAATATAGTTGAAGTTCGATGCTAAGATGTAAAAATGGGTGATGCAAGGAGTCATGAGGTTCATGTTCATTTATGAATAATTTTAGAAAGAACTGTTAAGGACCTGAAACATACTATAAAACGCACACAGAAGAATGGACAAATTAAGCTTTTGGCGATAACGGCTACAGGAATTAGACCCTGAAATGTTTAAGAAACATTTATATTGTTTATTTAAAAGAAAAATAGTTTTTAAAGCACTCTACTTTGTTCAACGATGTGTGCCCGTAAAACACAAACAGCCATCTCCCAGGTCATCTTCTTGTGCAAACTGAAATACACATCTACATACATAATGAATTATTGAAAATTAAGTTTTTGAGAACAAAACTAAATTCAAGCATCTTGTGGGAGACAAATAAAAGAGAGAGAGAGAGAGAGAGAGAGAGAGAGAGAGAGAGAGAGAGAGAGAGAGAGAGAGAGAGAGAGAGAGAGCAAAGCCGAACTTAATCAAACTCTGGTGTAGGTGAGAAGCAAGAGGAAGAGAGAGACTTCAAGTTTTGGAACTGCTTATATTTTGTCTGGAAAACTTTGGAGGTGCAGGTAGGCAGAAGTTGGCGGATGATTTTACTCTGATTGAAATGTCTTGTTTTAAGGAAAGGAAACTTAGATTTACATCGGTGAAACATGTAAATATAAAGAATTAGGTTAACCTATTGGTTAATCTGTGTTCTAACTTTTATATTGATATCTGCAGTTCTTATATATTTCCATGAAAACTTTCACTGCTAACCTGAAAACAGGCTATAGTCTGCAGGGTGACACACACACAAAAAAAAAAAAAACGGTCATCACCAAAAAACGAATAACTTTAGATCGACACAAAACTTCTACATTAGGTCAAGCCTGTGTAACAGACATCTCCAAAGTTTCAACTCTGTAAAACAAAAACTCTTTGTTTCACTGGCTCTTCAAAATGAGCTCCAAATGAGCTCTCCGGCCCTGCAGGCACATTTGGATCCGGCGAGCAAAGTTCTCGATGACCCTCCCGCATTCATCCCTTGGGATCACTTACTGCTGCTGTGATTGCTGCCTTTAGGTCAGGGATAGTCTGGGGGTTGTTTCCATATACCTTGTCCTTAAGGTATCCCCAAAAATAAAAATCTGGGTGGTTCAGGTCGGGTGAATGCGGCGACCACTCCGGGTCACACCTGCGGCTGTAGCCATGCCAATGATTCGTTTGAAGTGTGGTGGGTGGCACCATCCTGTTGGAATCACTGAAGGACCCTGACGACTCCTCTCCGTCGACCAAGTGCTGTCCAAAACTTGCCAAGCACCTAGACATATCGCTCGGTGTTGATTGTCACAGACCGCTCGTTGTCGTCCTCGAACCAGAATGATCCAATGATGCCATGTTTAGAGATGGCGACCCAGGCAATGCACTTCAACGAGTGTAATGGCCTTTGCAGATAGTGCTCAAGGGGTGTGCTTCCCCAGAAGATATTGTTCTTCGAGTTCACTTAACCTGACAACAGAAAATGTGCCTTGTCCGAAAACCAGACATTGTCAAGGAAGTCTGGCACAGCGTCAATCTTGTCGCAAAACCACTGGCACATGATCATTCGCTTCCTCATGTCGTCAGGTGTAAGCTTGTGTCTAATCTGTATCCTGTAAGGATACAGATGGAGATCTGCGATCAAAATTCCCCACACGGACTCTCAATTAATTCCAAGCTCCTGACTTTGCCGTCGCACAGACTTGCTTGGGCTGCGGACAAGTCTCTGACTGCAGCAATGTTGTGTGGTGTCCTTGATGATTTCGGTCGTCCAGAGTGTGATTGTTTGTAAGTCTCTTTACAATTGAGGTTATGCACAGTCCCATAGGTTCTGAACTTGTTGACCCATCTGTAGATCATTGAGTGGACAGGAAATTCTTGACATCTGAACCGTTCTTTGAATTGCAATTGAGCTGCGTGGAAAGACTTCAACCGAAAATATACCTCAACTATAAATGTCTTTTCCTCAGTAGTCCATGGCATCTCGAAGGTCGAATTTGGTAGACTCTTAGAACATTAATTTTTCTTGATAAATCTGAAAAATAAAAGGAATTGATTATTTATTTCAAAAGTTATTCAAGTTTAGGTGATGACCGTTTTTTTTGTGTCACCCTGTACTTGATTATTTTATACTATTGTTATATTTAGAAATTATGCTCTCTCTCTCTCTCTCTCTCTCTCTCTCTCTCTCTCTCTCTCTCTCTCTCTCTCTCTCTCTCTCTCTCTCTCTCTCTAAGCTAATAACCAATACATTATCAAAAAAATTATCAGAAACTAAAAATTCGTTTATCAGAGTTGTGTTAACCTCGTTTCCATAACCTATTCGAAGTTTATGAATCGAGATTTGAACTGAAACCACTTAATTAGTATATGAAAACAGATTCGGTTACCAGTGTCAGTGCCATTTACATTGTAGATATTGGGAATTACAAATTAGTTGCTAATGATTTCTGCCATTAGATGACTGGTTTGAAATGCTATTATCGAACTGAATGTCTACGTTTGATTAGATAGTGCGGATGTTTATAAAAGTGTTACAAACTAATAATGACAACATAAGGTTTTGTCGTTTTTGCATTTTTTCCAGAAAAAAAATATATTATTATTGTTATGCAGTTTTTTTTTGTTAGCTAATCCTTCTTCACATTTACAGACTTAACTCTTCCTACAAATCAAAGTTGAATTAGTCTTAGGCTACAAATCTTTTCTTTTTATACTTTTAGAAGGCCGGTGTCACCGATTCTGAATACTGCTTGGTATATTTAACCACCCTTATATTTTAAGTTTCCTGAAGAGTTCATATTCTCTCTCTCTCTCTCTCTCTCTCTCTCTCTCTCTCTCTCTCTCTCTGTGTTATCCCTACATTAAAGAATCGATTGCCTGATGCGCCCTTTCCAATGCCTTCTATGAAAGGCATCCTCTTCCACCAAACCTCTTGTCTCCATATCATCCTTCACCTTATTTCGCCATCTAATTCTCTGCTTCTCTCTCACTCTTCTCCCCATAACAAGCCCTCCTCACTCCCTTCCGGCCATCCATGCTCAACACGTGCCAACACCATCTCTATCACGACGTTCTTATCACCTATGTAATCTTTACTACGCCTGCCATTCTTATTTTATCCTCTTCCAATTTTTCAAGCAGTAGTATTCCCTCAGTTCACCTCAGCATTCTCATCCCTGTTCTCTCAAGCTACGCTTCCTCTTTTCATTTTGGAGCCCACGTTTTCGATCCATACATTAACATTGGTATTTATATAAAAATCTCGAGCAGACTGGGATAGCATTTTGAGAAATCTTTTGAATTTGAATTGGGCACAATTGTATAAAAGTCTTGAGCCTGTTCTTTTGAATGAGAATCTGGGCAGCGTAATTGGTAGTCGTATCCCTTCTCGGGTGCTAAAGTACCAAGTGAAAGACATAATCTGCTTCAGTGATGATTTTAAACGTGCTTATTTGGAGAAGCAGGAGTGGTAACAGATCAGATTCGACTTGGAATAACTGTATTATTGTTGTTATTATTATTATTATTATTATTATTATTATTATCATTATTATTATTGTTATTATTATTATTATTAGCTAAGCTACAACCTTAGTTGGAAAAGCAAGATGAAATAAGCTCAAGGGTTCCAACAGGAAAAAATAGCCCGGTGAGGAAAGAAAATAAGGAAATAAATAAACGATATGAGAAATAATTCACAATTAATTAAATGTTTTAAAAGCAGTAACATCAAAATTGATATTTCCTATATAAACCATAAAAAGACTTATGTCAGCCTGTTCAACATGAAAACATTTACTGCAAATTTAAACTTTTGAAGTTCTACCGATTCAACTACCGGATGAGGAAGATCATTCCACAACTTAGTCACAGGTGGAATAAAACTTCTAGAATACTGTAATATTGAGCCTCATGATGGAGAAGGCCTGACTATTGGAATTAACTGCATGCCTAGTATTACGAACGGGATGGAACTGTCCGGGAAGATCTGAATGCAAAGGATGATCAGAATTATGAAAAATATGCAACATGCAAAACGAACTAATTGAACGACGGTACCCTAAATTAATATCTAAACCAGGAAAAGAAATTTAATAGACCATAAGTTCCTTCCCAGCATATTAAAATGAGAATCAGCAGCTGAAGACCAGACAGGAGAACAATACTTGAAACAAAGCAGAAGGAAAGAAGTAAAACACTTCTTTAGAATACCTTGATCACCGGAAATCTTGAAAGACTTTCTCAAGAAGCCAATTTTTTGTGCAACTGAAGAAGACACAGACCTAATGTGTTTCTCAAAAGTAAATTTGCTGTCGAGAATCACACATAAGATTTTAAAAATCATATAAAGTTGAAGAAACATTATCAATGCTGAGATCTGGATGTTGAGGAGCCACTGTCCTTGATCTACATCAATGCCCCATAATTTGCACTCTTTACTAACTTTAGCAAGATCTCTATTAAGTGATTCAGCAACCCCAGATGTGCATTCAGGAGATGGAATTGATGCAAAAATTGTAGCATTATTTGCATATGCAACAAGCTTGTTTTCTAGGCCAAACTGCATGTCATGTGTATATAATATGAAAAGTAATGAGCCAAGAACACTACCCAGAGGAACACCAGCTATCATATTCCTATACTTACTATTGTGCTCATGACAACTCTTTGTGATATATTACTTAAAAATTTTATAATGTTGCTAAGAAACGACCCACCCACTCCCAACTGTTTGAGTTTGAGAACAAGAGCCTCATGATTAACACGGTCAAAGGCAGCACTAAAATCAAGGTCAATAATACAGATTTCCTGATCACAATCAAGGGATTTCTGTACAGCATTGTAGATTGTAAGAAGGTCATCACATACTCCAAGCCCTTTACGAAAACCAAATTGCAAACTAGGGAACAGTTGATTACCTCAGCTAACCTATTAAGACGCTTTGTCAAAGGACGTTCAAAAAATTTGAAAAATATAGAAGTTATGGAAAATGGGTGGTAATTAGTTGGAATTGAGCTACCACAAACACATTTACATGGTACAGTAACATTAGCAATTCTCCAACAAGTGCTAAAAGCTCCTCTTCTTGCTAACTTGCTCAAAATAATTGATACCTTTGTAGTTAATAAATCTGCAGTCTATAAAAAACATAGGTAAATACTTTTTAGGTCTACACCTTTATAATCATCAAGGTTCAACAAGAGAGCTTTAATTTCACGAGATCAAAAAGCTAAACTTCTTAGCTTAGCCTCAGGAGAACAATAATGAGGAACATCAAGTTTATCATTATTCTGTTTACTGTCAAACACATCAACCCAAAACCTTTGCCTTATCCTTTGGATAGTGAGTGACAGAGCCATTTGGTTTAAGTAAAGGAGGAACTGTTGCATCTGCACCAAAGAGTGCAGATTTAAGGTTAGTCCACCAATTCTGTTCCTGGGTTATACCAGGAAGGGTTTCTTTTATTGTTGAATTATATTCCTTTTCAATTGAAGCATAAACTCTCTGAGCAAAAGCTCTAAGCTGAATATAGTTATTCCAAGTCAAATCTGTTACCCTTCCAACAAAGGTAGGCCTCCAGCTTCTCCAAATAAGCACGCCTATAATCATCATTGAACCAAGGTTTGTCCTTCACTCGTTATCTTAGTACACGAGAAGGGATACGCCTATTAATTATGTTGATTAGATTCTCATGCAAAGGGAAAACAGGATCAACACTACTATACAATTTTGACCAATTTAAGCCCTCAAAAATCACTCAAAATCTCATTCCAGTCGGATTGAGATTTCATGTAAATATCACATGAGTATGACACATCAGGGACAGGCTGCTCAGTCTTCACTGCTAATGAAATCAAGGCATGATCAATGTCCCAACTGGAGGACCAACCTTACATGTTTTATCACTAGGGAAGTCGGTGTATGCAAGGTCAAAGCAGTTACCAGACCTGTTAGTAGCTTCACTTATGATTTGCTCATAGCCGTATTCAGAGGCAAAGTTTAAAGTTCTTAAGCCATGGCGATCGGTAGGAGAAAAAAAAAATTTGACCACTCCATATGGTGAGCATTGAAACCACCAATAAAGACAAAAGAGACCTTTCTATCTTCTTGTATCTTAGCCTTAATGGTAAGAAGACACGCAAAGATAGAATCATCCATGTCTGAATTCCGGTAGATCGAACACAAATAGAAGTTGCTATGCCTGCCACAAACTTTTATTACCTGAATCTCATGATATCCACATTCATGGCAGGACTTATGAGAAGCAGGGTACTTGGTCCTAATATACAGTGCCATTCCCCTGACCCTAGGAATGGCAACCTGTTTCAAAATTATTTGCGTCTTGAAACCAGTTATAAGGAGCTCAGATGAATGTCTTATATTAGAAACCAGAGTTTCTGAGCACAAAAGCATATCATACTGTCTGGACGCAACTGTAAGGTCCTGAATATTTGCATGAAGACCACGAATATTGCAATACAGTACACGACATTAACGAAATCTAGGACGTACTGATCCCGGATTTCGCTCATTATCTCCAGACAGCATAAAAAGTAGTGGTAATAAAAAAAATATATCATACTTAACAACTAGATTAACAAGAATGAAAACAAAAACAATACTCAGGCAAGAGCTGTTGTTCTGAGAGTTCAGGCTTTAACTGAAAATGAATACAATTTAACCATAAAGGAAAGCCTTTCTGGTACAACCCAGGAACATAAGTGGTGGGCTACTCTTAAATTTGCAATGTTTTTAGTCTTAACAGTTCCTCCTTTACTTCAACCTGATGGCTCGTCACTCGCTGTCCAAAGGAAAAGACAACTCTTTTGGCTGATATGTTTAATAGTAATCAGATGAGAAACTTGATCATCCTCTTTCCTATTTTCCTGAGGCTAAATTAAGTAGTTTAACTTTTCGTTCCCGAGAATTTAACACTCCTGATGGACATTGATGCTTATATGGGTGTAGACCCAAATGTTTTTTTATTTCATTTTTCTTTTTATAAAGACTATCGATTTCTTAACTCCTAAATTATCTGTTATTTACGAAAATTATAGGTTCAAAGTCCACTCATGAATAGCAGAGGCAAGGGACAGTGACAATGCCCTAGAGACTGACCATATATACAAAGGATCAGCACCCAAGCTCAGGGAGGGTTAATTAATGGCTGCTGATAACTGAGCAGGTAGACCTATAGGCTCCCTGAAACCCTAGAGACTGACCATATATATAAAGGATCATCACCCAAGCTCCCTCTCCACCCCACGACCAGGGAGGGTCAATTAATGGCTGCAGATAACTCGAACCCTTCAGCCTTAGCTTACAAGGATCATGATGTTGCAGACACTACACAAAACTATAAAGCCTGACTGAGTCTCAGGCGACCTTAAAATTAAGTCGTGTTTAAAAAGCCGTTTTGGGAAGGAAGACCACCTAAGATTGCTGTATAAATACAATACCACATGCTTCGGTTTTTATTTTAATTACTATTAATCTAATCAGTGGTAACTTCAGTTTCTATTTCAATTGAAGTTATAGCCAGGCGTGGACGTTTTCAATGAGCCACCACAGTGTTAAGAAGAATTTCTCCTTAATCAGTTTGAGAATTGATAATATTACTTCATAATGTAAATGTGTTTGTGGTAGCTGTAGTCCAGCTGATTACTGCCCAATTTCCATAACCCCCACAACATCTAAAGTCTTTGAACATCTTTTGGCAAAATGCTTTGGAGCATGTGATACCTTTTTTTTTACAATTTCCAATGCTGTACAGAAATACCTTTATTGTCTGGAAGTTCATATGATTGGCTTTGATTTTAATGCTGCCTTCGACCGTGTTAGTCTTGAGGTCTTTTTCAAACTCAAACGGTTGGGAGTTGGTGAGTCTTTTCTTAGCATCATTATTGATTTTTTGAGCAATGGATTGCATGGATTGCAAAGAGTTGTTGATGGCACCATAGTGAGTAAAGGAATATGATATCTGGTGTTCTTGGCCCATTAATTTTCATACTGTATACAAATGATACGTAATTTAGCTTAATTCTGTTACTATTCTTAAAATATTTTAATTGTTTATTACTTCTCATGCATTTTTTTTTTCATTTCTTTATTTCCTTTCTCCCTTTGCCTATTTTTCCTTGTTGCAGCCCTTCGGATTATAGCATCCTGCGTTTCCTACTAGGGTTATAGCTTATCTGCTAATAATAATAATTATAGTAATAATAACAATAATAATAGTAATAATCACATTGCTGTGCTATAGATCTTGTCTTTCAACTTGGTTGTAGTTTTCTTATCACATACCACTCTCGCTATGTTCCTCCCCTTCCCCCAGGCAGGTTTTGTCCTATTCTCAACTTCAACCTCACACTCCTTACTCATAGTAGATCCCTAGTATCTAAAGTGTTCCACAAGTTTGGGAACCGAGCCCCTACTTTCATGTATGGCTATCCTGTCCCTACCTTCCTTACTGCTTACCATAGCTTCAGTCTTATCCACATTTACTCTCAACCCAACTCTCTTCAAAGTCTCTGGTCACTCTACAAACCTTCACTGTAAGTCCTTATTCATTTTTTCTCAGATGTTTAATGTTCCAGATATTCTAAGTTCTGTGAAAAGTTTGTATTCTATTTATTCCAAGATTCTCTCTCTCTCTCTCTCTCTCTCTCTCTCTCTCTCTCTCTCTCTCCATGAAAAGCAAAGAAGGAGGAATCAAATACGCAGAAGTTCAATGGAAGTAAAAAGGCCCTCCATTCTTTACATCAGAAAATGCGAACCAAGTTAAAAGAAAATACAAATCGTTATTTCTCCAGAGATGAAAGTCTTGGAAACATAAAGACTTAGAGACCCAAAGCCAGCGAGCCATTAGCGATATTGTTTCAGAGGCGATTCATGAACGTAGGCCGCCTCTTCATCTACTTTGCTTAGTTCGCCAGTCAGGGGGAACGCTGATAAGCTCACCTCAACCAACTGACCGCTGCTTAAAGGCACCGAGAAGGATCCACATCCAGCAGCAGAGCTGAAAGTGATACTTACTCTATATTCCCTTTACTTTATTTAGAGCACAAACGACGAAAACATTTGAAATGAAAGGTTCATCAGTTGACTCAAATGAAATGACTGGCTACACAATGTCTCTCGCTTGTTTGCATTTCTCCAAGAGACGCCAAAAAGTTCACATTATGAAATGTAAGTCTGTTGGCTTGGAAAATGCGACCTAGCATTAACGGAAAACTCTGAAACCATAAATTTTATACCTTAGTTTTGTCGTGTTTTTGCTATCATATCATTATAATAATCATGATTGTTATTACTAACGTCATCATCACTTATATTATTATCAGTATTGGTGTACCTGTATTGTCAAAATTGATGGTTATATAAGAGAGGGTTGAAGTGCCAAGTGCTGAACCTAGATACATTCTAAAAGTTCATATCAAGGTATCTTCATTTCGCTCACTTAAGTAAGGACCAGTAATGAGACGGGTTGGCCAGGGTGTTTTTAGCCTTCTACTTTTCTTTAACAGTTATTATTATTGCTATTATTGTTGGTGTTGCTCTATGATATCGTTTTTAAAGCAAAATGACATATGGATGAACCTTTCATATTACCACTTAGGGATTATTATTATTATTATTATTATTATTAAAATTTGTTGTTACCAATTTCGTGTTTACCTTGTATTATTGCTTCTCAGGTCGTTTGTTTTATAGTATATTCAAGGTACACGCAGTAATGATGTCGAGCAAAGAATTCTCTTGATTAGTTTTTTGGCATTATTTATCCTTTTGTCATGATAATCAATATTCTCTACTTGTTCTTGTTATTTTCTCGTATATTTTGCTCTCAATCTATTGTTACCGTAGTTGTTATTTGCTGATAGGTAAAAGACAATAGGTCATTGAAGGAGGTCTGAAAGTTTATTAGTGGCAAGGCATAAATATATAGATTTGGTACATTTAATAATGCAAAATATGCTTAATTGGTTTTTCATCTTTCCACTATAGCTTTTACTTTCATTTACTCTGGCAGTTCTGTTCTTATCTCTGTGCTTAAAAAATAAGTAATATAAAAAGAGCTTAATGTTAATTAGTGGGCAAGGCAAGTAGATATAAGTACAGTGTACTGTATATACCAATTTCTGCACCTTTCAAAATTCCCATTTGGTCACTGAAAAGGGATCTGCCAATCTTCAATTTAAAACAAGTCATCAGAATTGACTGGTATGAAAGTGCTTGTGTAGAATGATAAAGAAATTTAAACCCAAGTCCATTCTGACTAATGAAGCCTATCATGAAACTTTTTTTTTCATGGCACTACAGTCAACACAAGGAAAACAATTTGAAATAGAAATTTTGAGAAAGGTTATCCTCATAACCTTATCTCTTAACAGAAAGAGAACATGCGCTATTGCACTAAAGTGTACTTCTTGGGTAGGGAATCCGTCTAAGCTATTCATAATGCTGAAACAGTCCACAGATTCCACCTATTTGTGCTATAGAAAAACACAAACTTAGACCTGAAGTCGAACTTTATACAAGGTATAGAAATCATAGAAAATCCGAGTTCAGGCATCCTTTTGAATAGATGCTCTCAATTTTCTTACTGAAACCACTAATTAATTTGCGGACATCTTCCATTTGCTTATGTCGTTCTATTTGAAATGACATAACCACCTAGTCAAAAATAACAATAACGCTAACAACAATCACAGGACACAGTGCTTCCGGAAACGAACAAAAACAATGGGGAGGTTTGTGACAACCATGAGGAAAAGCTAAGTGATGAAGCCAGACATAATCACGTAATCTTACTGTCCCCGCAACGTCTCAAGTCTCTAATAATTTGTACTGAGATAGGTACTTCCCCACAACGTCTCAAGTGTATCTAATAATAATGAGAGTGGAACGAACGGATGGTATCATTTTGGTCAATTAGAACATAATCTTAATTGTATTACATTTCTTACCTGCTTGCTGTGATAAACTTGTCCTTTGTAATTCCTAAGTTGTGACAACAAAGAGGAAAAGCTAAGTGATGATTCCAAAGACATAATCAGGTAATATTGCTGCCCACACAATGTCTCAAGTGTGTCTAATGATAGTGAGAGTGGAATGAACGACCGGTATCTTTTCAGTCAACTAGTTACTAGAACATACGTTATTTGTATTATATGTCGTACCTGCATGTGATAAACTTGTCTTTTGTAATTTTTGTAATGGTACTAAATAATTGAGCTCGAGTTGTTAGTAGAGAACCAGAATTACATTGTAAAAAATTTAAATTCTTTATCAGTTAAAAAAAGGAAACGGACGAAATGTATGTAGCTTATTGCGTATCCCGAAAGGACCCCTAACCTGAAAATGAAAATTCTCTCTCTCTCTCTCTCTCTCTCTCTCTCTCTCTCTCTCTCTCTCTCTCTCTCTCTCTCTCTCTCTCTCTAAAATATTTTGGTAACGGAATACGGAAGAAAACAAACTTTCTTTTGTATGATTTAATTTCCTTTTTAATGTGTATATCAGTCTGCGTGTGCATGCAAAAATACCTTGGATAATTTGCGTGTTTCCCCTCGCCCTCTCTCTCTCTCTCTCTCTCTCTCTCTCTCTCTCTCTCTCATTTATTGATCTGGAAATGAGAGGTATTAATTTACCTACGTAAATGTATAGAAGCAATTTTAGTGGTTTATTTTAGAAATACAGTTACAAGATTTCTCTTTAAGGTTAGTTGCGTTTTTGGTATAGGTTAATTTACATATGCTCACATAGTCTTCAATTTCCAACATAATAATCTTTGATTTTGCCTATTATTTACGCAATTTGGGTAAAGATGAGGACGTTTAAAGTTTATGACTGGCTTTGGCAAATAGATTCTAGACTCAATATTTTTTGGATTTTGGTAAATGGTCCTCGACTTTTGTGTTTTGATAATTTCTTAATAATTATTTTTTTGTAATGTTCTAATTTCCGCGATGAGTTACGCGCTTTTACTTCATTAGGTCTTGGTTGCGAAGGTTGCTTTTTTAAGCTTGTATTTATTTATTTATGATTGTTTTTCTGAGAATCTTTTTGTTCTTGCTTGTATTCTTTTGATTGTTGGCACTTCTCTTAGATCTTTTTTACTATTTTCGTCTTTAATAAACTTTATTGTTAAACGTGGTTTAAGATTACAATCTATATAACGGTATTTTTATATTTTCTTTTTTTCTGGCAGTAGAAGTTTTGAAGTAATCACTAAGATTCATCCATTCATGGGCATTTTTATTCTCTTATTTGCTAAAATTCCCCTTTTTTATGTATCTTCCCATGATTGCATTACTGTGTGGATCTGGTCAGGAGTATTTCACTGTTTTCCCCCTAACCCAGCATCCCGGTTTAGAAGTTTATTGGAAAGGCCGTCAAATATATTTGTTATTCCCCTCATGGCTTGACAACATATTGTCTTCACTCTGAAAACCAAGACTTATTTACTATGATATCTTGCATCATCACCTCTAATATTAAACCTAAAAAGATTATCATATACCTGATTTCAGAAAAGGATAATCAAAAGGTTTATATGCATCTTTTCGCGGGTGAGCAGGGCAGTAGTTTAGATTGCTTTAGTATTTTATGATATCTAAAAATGACTATTCTTACATAATTTTATTGTGGTGGTAAAGTGTTGATTAAATTGAAAGAGAGAGAGAGAGAGAGAGAGAGAGAGAGAGAGAGAGAGAGAGAGAGAGAGAGAGAGATGTAAAAATTTATGAATTAATATTATATATAGTTTCTTTCTCAGTTTTTTATGTTGCATTTTATTCTTTTTAGCTGAAATTTGTTGATAAACAACCAGTTAATCTGGTTATCAACTAATATAATTATTTATACATCTTCTGTAACTATTTCTTTAGTAATTCACAATAAAAATCAACATTTAGTCCAAGGTATTCTTTGGAAATGTGAATTTGTATGAAAAGATGTCAAGTACGGGCTCTATTTAAAGTTTAGTTATTATTCTTTACAATAATTCCAATGTACAGACTGTTAAAAGTAACAACTTGGACTCTTTCTCTCTCTCTCTCTCTCTCTCTCTCTCTCTCTCTCTCTCTCTCTCTCTCTCTCTCTCTCTCTCTCTCTCTCTCACAAAAACAAAGGAATGCATCACGCCCATCCCTAATCCATTCATTAATTAAATGTTCCCTTCGGGTTTTCATATAATTCCTGAGCACTGGGTTTCTATCTCCGTTAATTACATCCGATTATACTTCGCCTGGGAATTGTTTTTAAGTCATTATTTATCATTTTCCCCTTTTGCATGATCTCTCAGGGGTTCTCGCAAATCAAAACTAGCTTCCCCTCTCCTTTTGGCGTTTCTGTTTCTGTGTGAAGAGCGCATTTATTCCTTCTTTGGAGTAATCGTGGTTTGTTATTTTCGAGTTTAATGTACACTTGCAGCGGTCTTCATCTGGATTTTGTTTGCATAGCACCTTGTCTTTGTTAATTTTTTAAAATCTCTGATTTTCAAATAAACTAATAAACTTGTATGGGTACTTTGATTAGCGTCCGCGCAATCACACACGCACTCACAGAAGAGTGTTTTAACAGGTATATATCCTTTAGAAATATTAAAGATTATTGGAAAGATTGAGGATTCATATCACTTGATATGCAATGAAATATTTGTGTCTAGACGTCTCCTGAAACTTATTATTTCCTAAAATACATCAGCAACACAGTACTAAAAAGTAATTATTGTGAGATTTAAAAAACTGAAGGGGATGAATGTTAGAATAATTGATTGGCAGTTTTGAGCAATAAAGTATATTAAATACATTTTTTTTTATCTTATGTATGTATATATCTATACATTTATTTGACTTATATTAAAGGAAAAGTAGTATGATTTCTACAGTTACAAGAGGGGGCTATATTTTTCTCGTTTGCCTTTTATTTTTTTCCCGAAGCTTTGTAATTAGTGAATGTCATTTTTATTATATTTTCTTACCATAAAATTAATGTTTATAATTGAATATGAAAGTTTAAGGTGTTATCTATATCAATATTTGTTACGATTGACCGAAATTTATATATTGTTTTCATTATATATTCATTTTCAGAGAAAAATCTTTCATGGCATATTTTTATGGCAAATAGTATTTTTACAGTAATAGAACACAGTAATGAATGTGTTTAGTTTTCGTATTGGTCATTTGGGTTTCATGCTACTTTGATAGTATCGCTATTGTTAAAATTTACCAGAATAAAATGAAATATTCGTATTCTTCCTTTCTTTAGAGTACATTTACCGACTGGTTTGGTTATGAATTTACCTCAAATTTTCGTATTATTAGACAATTTATTTTCCTAACGAATTTATATTTTTTTTTTTTTGAGTATCGATATCTTCATTATCATTCATATAATAATCGTGGATTCCTCCCCTCAGATGTTTTGCTAAGATCCATTTTTATTCTTGTGCATTATTTCTCTTCTATCCGGTTTCTTGCTTTCCTCTCCTTTTCATCGCTTGTAGTGGCTGTCTTTCTCACCCTCTCTTCTCCTTTTACTTTCTTTTTTTTCAGTTGGGACGAGGGGAGGAAAGTGTTTATAATGAAACACATAATTCAACGATCCTCAATTGCACCTGGTTTCACAGTGTGGTCACATCTGGTGTTGGGCTCAGTGCATTATTTGCAGGTCAGCTATGGGTCACTATAAAATAGGACCGAACTCGTATCTTTCTTTAATGGCGAATATCTGATATAAACTTTTCACTGAGAAGTTTTCTTAACATAATGTTATTATCCATAGTTTCGGCGTTTGCTGTGAAGTATGGATATATTCATATCCGGTTAAATAAAATGTTTCGAGGTCTTTATATATATATATATATATATATATATATATATATATATGTATTTATATATATATATATATATATATATATATATATATTTATATATATATATATATATATATATATATATATATATATATATATATATATATATATATATATATATATATATATATATATATATATCTTTTGTTTCAACATTAAGCGTTTTTCCTTAAACCGAAGTAGCTCGAGAAAAGAATACACACACACTCAATATCCACTATACATAGCCATCTTTGCCACTTCCTTAATGTCGATGATCCCTTGTACTGAAAACTTCATTTCCTGCTTTATACCTCTTCGCATAATGGTATTCCGGCACCAATCATCCCTTTCATGCACACGCTTCTTCCTTACATGACCGTTTTTTGAATATCCTAGGTAGAATACAACAAATGACCTAGGGCGTGGGGTTTGTGGCCTCATTCCTTGTGTTGATTTTTTACGAGGTTTAGGAATGTTACTTTTCTTGAAATACTAGTTTGAAAGATATCAGCAATCTTGTCTGGATTCCTCCTAGTTTGTACTGTCGTTGGTGTTTTTTACAGTAATGGCAATTATGGATTTATGCATCTTACTGACCTCTGGTGTTCAGTATGTCTAATGATCAGACATTGCACATTGTAACCGTCGAAACATTTATTACGTTCTGCTAAAGTACTATTTAGGCTCCGGTGTTTCTAGGTGATCTGAACTATGCAGTATTATTTGTGGAGTAATTCTAATAATGTTGCCGTTTTATTTTAGGTTCAATACCTTATTCCTAAGAACACTACTGAATATATGGTGACCTTTTGTAAATGTTCCTGCTTGACGTCTGCTGAACTCGGGTTCGAGACCAGCTCAAGTTCTATAATTTCATATAGTGTCTGCAACCTCACGAGGGTTTTTGGTTGCCTATAGGTTTACCTGCTGAGTCATCAGCCTGGCCCTACCTGGTCCTAGCCTGGGTGGAGAAGGGGCCTTGGGCGTTGTAGGGTCAGTCGCTAGGGCATTGTCGCTGCCCTTTGCCTCTGTCATTTATGAGCGGCCTTTAAAAAAGCAAAAGAATTGTTTATCTACAGATTTTCACTGATGTTTTTAAATTCATCCAAGGATGAGAAATCCAAAAGGATACAGTGGCTGTAGCTTTTCAAAGGTGTATAGTACTGTGTTATCTGTGATGTAGAAGGATGAAAATAAATTGGTGGAAATATGAAGAGAAAAGAATTCAATTTTGAAAACTTGAAAAGTTGAAGTTTTCGTTTATTTTTATTTATAGTTTTCTATGGCTGTCCGTATTCAACACATTTATTGTTGAAAACCATGTTACGCGATGAAGCTGCGTTATGAATTCTCTGCTGCTATTGTTGGTTGTTAAATTTTCATGGATATATCCAGTGGGTGAAAATCTTTTCATGCTAATATGACACATGTTTCCTGAACATTACTTTTTTATCATAAGGGATGCAGTTGGCATATGACAGGATGCTTGATTAATGACAGGTTGCTCTATGGAGGAATTTCTGTTTTTTGTCATTATATATTATTATGGTGTATGCTTTTTCCTCCCATTTGTGAACTGTTTAGCGCATTCTATTCGCAATTGTGGGGAACTAATCAGTTATTTGATATGATAGGTTCATTTCAAAATATTTTTGTTTACTTGTTTCTTCTCATGCCCAATGCAAACCTTACATTTAATAAAGCGTAATCCAACTTCTCTCCTCTACCAATATTTTTTACAGCCAACGGTTTTATTCAATACTACCGCTAGAAAGTTATGGCGTCCTTTGACTGGCCAGACAGTATTAAATTGGATAACTCTCTGGTTACGGCTCATTTTCCCAGTGCCTACACATACACCGAATAGTCTGCCCCATTTTTTTCCACATTCTCCTCTGTCCTTATACACTTGACAACACTTGAGATTACCAAACAATTTTCCTTCGTACAAGTGGTTAACTACTACTATGTAATTGTTCAGTGGCTACTTTCTTCTTGGTAAAGGTAGAAAAGACTCTTCTTTAAAGCTGTGGCTATTCTTGGAGGGGGGCACTCCAAAATAAAATCATTGTTTTCAAGTCTTGAGTAGTGCCATAGCCTCTGTATTAGGGTCTTCCACTGTCTTTGGTTAGAGTTCTTTTGCTTGAAGGGTACACGCTTGCACACTATTCTATCTTATTTTTCTCTCTTTTTATTTTGAAGTTTTTGTAGATTTAATAGATTTTCTTTAATTTTTTTATTATTCTTAAACTCTTGTAGTATATTTCCTTTTTGCATTTCCTCACTGACCTATTTTCCCTGTTGAGACGTCATTGAGCTTACAGCATCTTGCTTTTCCAATTAGGGTTGTAGCTTAGCAAGTAATAAAAGTAATGATAATAGTATGACAGTTGTGTCGCTTATAAGTCTCTATCTTTATTATTTTAGGTTTTGAGGTATAGATCTTCCTATGGAAGAAGACTGTATTTTAATATATTTATGAGGATATGTAGGCAGAAAAGGTAATAAAACATAGAACAGCTAAAGTATTGAAACATGACACTCTTCAGAAGTATTACATTCTTTGCTTGACATATAATCATGAATTTGAATTACAGTAGCACTGTGCGTTATAATAGTAAAGGAATTATTGATTAATGCAGTCACTAATAATATTGACTCCAGTGTTGCATAAATCCTTTGTTGTAGTAATTTACTGTATTCACATTATATTGCCTTGTTGGCTATACATTTTACAACATCTTGGATTATAAGAATGATTTAATGCCAGTGAAGAATACAATTTAAAGAATCACCTCTTTTCAGTGGAATGAACTTGAAGAGTAAAACTGATGTTGAAGAAATATGTAAACGGGATTGATTACAATTACCTGCAAGTGAGACATAATCTTATCGGGTCATAAATACAAGGTCCATTTTAAATTTGAGAATGTAATTTTGAACAAATCAGTGTTCATGATGTAAAGGGTTTTATGTCTGTGGACTTTAAATTTCACCAGATTTTCCCAGGTTGTAAAATTATTAGTTTGTTTCTGAAAAATAAAGAAACAGTTCAATATCTTGTCACGCTTGTTTCCAATCCTTGCAAATATTTGAATTTATCAGGAAGTGCAGAAAAATAAATGCAATCCGTCGTAGATATAATAATTATCGTTAAAAGAGCTTTTCCCTATATCGAACACTTCGAAATTACTAGTAATATTGTTTATGGAAGAATTTTTTCGGTGACAATGTTTTTCCGCCTATTAAGGAAAATTTAGTATATATTATGGAAATTTTTGGAAAAGATTGCATAGTAAGATTTATTCAGTAATATATATTCTTTTTTGCAAAGTAGCGTCTACATTATATTCACATTTCAGCGAGTATAACAGGTTTGTATTAGAGTTTCGTTTATTTATCAATAATTTTCATTTTATTAACTTTCTACCATTGATCATTTTTTTCCGTATAACATGATGGAATATCTTTACATGCAATTTTTCTCATTATAATGTTACATTTCATGATGATGATATATGTTTTCATGCTGCTACGTTTGATCGTTATAGTTATTCGTAACAAATGCAATGACTCGTATCGAAACCTTCCATTTAGATAATATTTCAGAGGCAAAAGACAATATAATGTGCAGGAGTGCGATGAGAGCCGTAAGGAAATCCGTGAGAAAGGCCACAATTAAACGATAACAGATTTGAGACTGGTAATACCTCGGCTTGTTGTTTCCCACAAACGCAATTTACCGATGTTGATGAAGAGAAACGGTGTTACATTAAGCTAAACGTATCGATTCTAACTCAAAGGGAAAATCCACTCTGTCGATACTTTCCCTAAAGCAAGAGTACAGTGGAACGCACTACTTTTCTGCTTCGGAATGCGGCTGTAGATCCGTTCGTTACAGAAGAGAAAGAGGGAAAAGATGCAAAAACTCCCATCCAACAAAGCCAAATCACTGGATGAATTGGAGCGAATGGTTCCGCGAGTCTCCCTTGAAAAGGTCCCGCACCCTCACACCTGCTACACGCATTCCAGATATTCCTAAAATTCCTTCCCATTCTCACTCAACTCTCTTTCTTCCGTATTTATAGGACGCGTATTCTTTCCTCTCCTCTTACTTTTTGAAGGCTTAAAAGATTCATTTTAGACCCTTTGTTGGCAAATCCATTAATTCAAGATCAACCCTGGAAAGGCCAGGTTTATTATCTCATTTTCAAGTTTAGTGTTTTGAATTATTTATGCTGTTCTCTGTTTATAGACTTAATACAAGAGTAAACAGGGTATCTACTCTAAGGGTGATTATGTTAAGAAATGAATTGATAGTTTAAATATAAAGGCGATAGGATATGTCAAAGAATTGTAAAGATTTAGTGTAAATGCACAATGCATATACTGTGTGTATATATATATATATATATATATATATATATATATATATACTGTATGTGTATGTATACATATGTATATATGTATACAAAATGTGTGAATATATACATATATATGTTTATCTATATATTTATGTGTATACATGTGTGTTTGATTTGTGCTGAAAGAAGAGAAATGTATTTATTCAGATACAATAGGTTGACAGAGTACACGAGAGCGGTGAATGAGAATTTATTTTTCCATTGTCCACGGTCGTGGACATGAACTTCCCTCTATCGTAAACTTGCCCCTGTATTCAACAGGCTACGGTATAATATTCCACTTGGTGTGTTGAGGTAGTATTTATAACAGGCGGCAACAAGTGTGTTAAGGATATCTATGCTTTTGTCACCTTTGCAAGCCAACTTCCTTATTTTTTCTTCGTGTTTGATGGTTAAATTATTGGTTTCGAAAGAAATATGTATTATTATACATTACATGATTTTTGTAACGGGTATTTTGATAAATACAACTATGTAGATATCTGCTGAATGACATTCATACGTGGCAATAATCTTGGGCAGTGGCACATTTTTGTGTTGCTTGATATTAACAATCCGTTTGATAGAAAATACTGTCAGAACAGAAGCTTATTTCCTTTAGACTTCTTAATTTCTCTGAAGACCAAGTAATGCATCCTTCCACAAAATTTATATATCTCATTCTAATACACGATAAAACATCCCAATACGTACTGGCCATACTTATCTATTTTTCTGATTTTGCTCTACTTTTTACATGTTTTTAATTCTTTTTAACTTTTCATACTACATATATTATGCTCAATCAACGATCATCTGTGAATCAATAGATGTTGATTCATGCTTCGTAGGCTATACTTTTGTTTCACAATATTACATAGCTATTGAAGAAATCCCCAATACATTAATTGACTCGTCGTCTCTGATTACTTTCTCTTTTGTTCTTCTATGTACTCCCAAATACCTATACAATTCAGCTTGTTTCATTGTTTTGATTTCTGTAAATTTTCCACTAACCTCGAGGCTTCCCAAAATCTCTTATAAGCTTACATTTGGTAACATTTGTTCCAATCTTGCTATAGATTTCAAATTTTGCCTTTAGTTTCTACGTCTTTTTCGCTGTTATTAGTTATTTTATGATTTTCAGACTTATACCTCTCACTTTTTTTATCTGGCAAATCATGTTGCTATAAACAACAGCTGTTTTTATATCGTATTTTACTTTCTCAGTTTTCAGGTAGTTAAAAGAAAATGAGATATTGTGTTGAAGTCTGATTGAAAAGCAAACTACTTCCATTTCCTGCCATGCCCTTTCTATGCTTGACGTCCCAAACGCCCATCTTGTCAATCTTGACAAAGTAACGGTAATTTTTTAATAGATTCTCAATGTTCCAGTGTTTATGATTTTTTTCCTTTCGCTCAAAATTGCCGTATCAAATGTTCTCTTAGGTGTTTAAACTTCCTATGTAATAGTATAAAAGAAAAAAAGTCACCTTCATTGTATAACCAACCACACATGCCCCATTGTTCATCCCATTGTCGTTATAAACAGTGATTATATCAACATTAATAAATTACTTTTAGAAAGAGACCATATTTTAGCATGGACAATTAGTCCCTATTTTTTAAAGAGGGTAGGAGTTTTGCGTTTTAAAGTGATGGAAAATGCCATTTTAGGTTACTGTATTAAAGTTCTTAGAAAATAAAGTTATGCATGTGTATTGTCTTTAAGTTCTAATATTCATTCTGCTAGAACTATATGCACCATACCCTGCATAGCATACGTATCGAGGTATGTCTACTGTTTGCATCAGGTCATGATAGTTCCTAAAGATTTTTTTGTTTCTTCAAGGCTAAGAAGAATATGGATATTCTTAAATATTTTTATTTAAAATCATATTTCACTTTATTGTTTTTATATGATCTGTGGATGGTTGTTAACCTTCAAGGTTATATTTCCGTGTTTCTAGACATTTTATTAAAACATTGTATGTTATTATTTAATTATACTAATTTCACTGATTAAATCTTATCTGGTACCGTGAATAGGAAATTGATTTTATTCAACGTTGATATTATCAAGGAAAACTATAATTCATGTGAAATAGTAAAAAGGGAGGAGTCAGATTCAATATATCAGGACCAGAATATCTCCTACTGCATCCGTGACGGCAAGGCTTTGTGAACGATTAAGTAATTTGCCCAAAACTTGAGGAATTCTGTGATATATGATCCTATTGCCATAGAAAGAGATTGATGAAGTTTTCCTCTGAGCTTTTGAAATAAAGTGAATAATACCCTGCTTTTAAGTGGTTTGACTTCCAGAGAAGCTTTGTAAGAAATGGTCGCACATCAATCAAGACCTGGTTTATCGAGGAAGCTATTTTTTTCTTAAAGAAATTCTGTAAAATATTTTTCTTCTAATCTCTTCGAAATGTACGTTTGTAGTAATTTTCATACGTTTATATACAACAGTTTCGTTATCTTGTCTTTTATTTTTTGCATATGTCTGGAAGTGCAACTTTATTTAATAATCCTATATACAAATCACTTTTCGTTAAATAAAATTAAAACGTGTAAAAAACATAATGAAAGGGGCTGGTAGTATCATCCAAATCAATTAGTTGGTAATCAGAAATCCCAGTTTCTTTTATAAATACTGTAAATGGCAGGTCACTTGCTGCACTAAGCAACCCACTTAAGAAAAAAAAAGAAAAAAAAATTAGAATAAATTTGTACACCATGCATTACAAGCCGTTTCCTAATTCCAAGAAGGATTACCATAATCTTACCTTCAACACATTCATTTTGGCCATATGCGTGACCAGAACACATTTAGAGACATCCTTAAAGTAGTGTTTAGAGATTTAATAAGGGGCTACGAAGTAAATCTGTCATAATAGTGCGGCTTTTAGGGGCTCCCCGAACCATGTATCAGCCCTCTGGATGGCCCACTAGCACGCATTATCAGCATTATTCTTTTTTTCCTCGTTTAGCGATATATCCCCCATTTTCTTTATTTATCTTATATCTATCCTCAAAGCGTAACTTCTTTTTTTCTGACGTTGGCATTTAGAATATTTCAGGGTGAATAGGAAGAAATATACTGGAAAATATGGATAAGCTGCAACGCACGCTTCAGTGCTAAAACTGATATTTCTGTATGCATATTTTATTTTCATTTCATTTGGGGTTATTTTGGCTGGTAGGTGATGGTTATCACAGTATAAACAGATTACAAAAGATTGTTTAGTGTTACCCTATATTTGTATACTGTATGTAATATATGTATTAATGAGATAAGAGGCCGTTTCTGGGTGGATCAGAGCTCTGGAAGCGAATATATATACAGTATATATATATTTATATATATATATATATATATATATATATATATATATATATATATATACTGTATATATATATAATGAATAGATAATCTCTTATTGAAATTTCCAAATAGTTTTGTATCAAATTTTCACTACCATAACCTTTATATTAAAGCGTAATTCCTAAACTCAATGTAGTCCTGAAGAAGGGTCACGAAGTAATTCAGAACACATGTCGACACAAAATGATAAATGGAGAAAAGATAATGTATTTCTGCTGCTTTTCTGAAAACTATCTGTGTGTGCGTGTGTGTACATCTGCGGTGTTTAGTGACCGTATCTGAGTTGGTCAGACCTCTGAATGCGAATTTTTATAAGTGATTTGGTCACAGGTATTGTCCAAAGGTCAGCTAAACTGCAACTGGATACAAACATTTGCTGGGGTAAAACAAGGAACATTCAACATTACCCCCTCAAAACATATATATTTCCTTATTTCCTTTCGCCACTGGATTACCCTCCCCGTTGGAGTTAGGCCTATAGCATACTGCTTTTCCCGCTAGATTTGTAACTTGGTTGATAATATATATATATATATATATATATATATATATATATATATATATATATATATATATATATATATATACCGAAGCCCTTTGCGTAGCAGGAGATGATGATGCTGATGATATTTATACTGTATGACAATTATGCCACAGCAATATCTTAACTTTCGAAGAAAATTGGTATTTTGCATTTTTAATAATTTAATCACTTTAGGTAGTAGGTAGTAGGTTGGCTAGGGCATCAGCCACCCGTTGAGTTACTACCGCTAGAGAGTTATTGGGTCCTTTGACTGACCAGACAGTGCTACATTAGATCTTTCTCTCTGGTTACGGTTCATTTTCCCTTTGCCTACACATACACCGAATAGTCTGGCCTATTCTTTACATATTCTCCTCTGACCTCATACATCTGGCAGCACTGAGATTACCAAACAATTCTTCCATCAAGGGGTTAACCACTGCAGTGTAATTGTTCAGTGGCCACTTTCTTCTTGACAAGGGTAGAAGAGACTTTAGCTATGGTAAGCAGCTCTTCTAGGAAGACACTCCAAAATCAAACCATTGTTTTGTAGTCTAGGGTAGTGCCATACCCTCTGCACCATGATCTTCCACTGTCTTGGGTTAGAGTTCTCTTGCTTGGGGGTACACTCGGGCATACTATTCTGTCTTATTTCTCTTCCACTTGTTTTGTTAAAGTTTTTATAGTTTATATAAAAAATATTTTTTTTAATGTTGTTACTTTTCTTAAGATATTTTATTTTTTTCTGTTTCCTTTCCTCACAGGGCTATTTTCCCTGGTGGGGCCCCCGGGCTTTTAGCATCCTGCTTTTCCAACTAGGGTTGTAGCTTAGCAATTAATGATAATAATAATAATAAAAGCACAGTTCTAACATTTTCTAACATTTCGGCCATGTACGTTGGTAAAACTCACTAAAATGATATTGTCGTGGCATAACTGTAATACGTTAAAATACGCGTAGCTAGTGAAAAAAGAAACATGAAAATGATAATGATAAGAGGTACAGATAACCCTTGGATGTTGTACAAACATGACTTAAAGTAGTGATTAATTTCAATTGCGTTGTTGCTGCTTTAGGATCCACAAAGTTTCCTTTTGGGCAAACTCTCCTTTCCGATGGTGATAACAAGCAGATTACTTTCAATTCAAACCTAAGGCGACGTCTATGCCATTCCCAGAAGGCTAATGAATCAGTTCGCAGGAAAGAAGCAGCTGCGCCACGCCTCATATTTTTTGGAGAGAGAGAGAGAGAGAGAGAGAGAGAGAGAGAGAGAGAGAGAGAGTAGTGGGAAAGGGGAAGCAATACACTTTCCAAGGTTAAAGGGATGAATAATAATCTTTTAACCTGCTAGAAAGAATATATTAATGAATAAATATGTAGTTGATGGTTGTGAGATTGTTTGTTTGTTTTTATCTTGAAAGTTTGTTTATTCATATGTAAGATAAGATTATTATTAGGTTCTTATGTGGGGTTTAAGATACGGAATTTTACAACAAATAAGTGTCCCAATAAGTAACATGAAAATTTAAGACATTTTTCGGTGAATATGAACGGCTTCTTGCAATAGTTTTTACAACCTAGATAAATTATTTCTATTGGGAAAAACCTAAAAATTTTATGAAGACGCTCAGATGTTGGTATGTTTTTCATGTTCTTATGTTTACTTTCATGAAATACGAAACACTCACGCACTCATATTGTAAATAATTTTAGATATCTTTCCTTTAATTATGATATCGTTTACTTTATTCAGAAACTAATGGAATAGTCTTCTGATGCGTAGAACAGGGTTGTTGGTAATGTAGATTGATAAAATGATAGAACCAATCGGCGCATTTGCGTTTGTCAGCAGTAAACACCAAAGATTTAGTTTGAAAATAAATGCATTTGACGTGCACTGTAATGTGGGTACATTCGCTTAATAATTTAATTTTGTCCAGTTGATGAATCTCGTCATCAGATTACTTTGGTGAGCTAATTCAGTTACAGTTATCTTTATTTTACACGTTTGTTGATTTCGATTCACTTTTTAAATCATTGTTTATAACCATGGAAACGAATACGTTTGTTTTAAATACTTAATCTATGTTATGCTATTGTTTTCAGTGAAACTTTCAAACTATTATCAAAATGTAAATAGTGATTTTGATTTTACTGAACTGTGTTAGCTTGCTATTTTGTCTTCAAATATAATAGATATAACCGACAAACAGAAATTGTTTTGTGTATTTCTATAGAGTTAGAGAGATAAAATGTAAGTAGAGTAAATCCTCTCGTTATATATAACTTTATGCTTATACTTATCTTACATTTCATCAAAACTCTGTCTCTTTCAAGCAGTTCTTGTAGTTTGTAAGGGAAACGTTTGCATATTTTCATTACAAAGGGAAAATTATACATCCGAAATATCATTACAGCCCTTTAAGAGGTTGCAAATGAAGAAAAGAAGGAAGAGAAGACGAGCTAAGAAAATTTCCAGGTATAGATCATAAACATACGTGAGTGGGATGGCATGTCTGAGGACTTTGTCCTAGAGTGGACTGTCAAGGAAAGATGATGATGATAAAATATATATATATATATATATATATATATATATATATATATATGTATATATATATATATATATATATATATATATATATATATATATATATATAATACTTTTTATATACCTCGAAGTGATTGGTGTTGAATCCTTTTCCATTACTTTATTAATTAATTTCATTATTGTTAGGCACTATTTCAATTGGAGTGGTTATTGTTTTTCTGTGCAACCAACCTAATGTGTTATTACGAAAGAGGTTTACGTTTTAAGTAGCAAATGGAATTAGATTGTACAACAGATATTCACTCGTTAAAACTGGAAAATTATGTATGATAACAGCCAGAGATTCTTATAAATTTTGTCTATAAGGTTGTTTATATTAAACCGATGAAGTAAGTTTTGTTTATGTATGAGTCTTAGTAAGATGAGCCTTACGAATGTTGCCTTCTGATATAAGTATACAAATTACGATTAATTTTAAATTGATGACTTTATGAAATAAGGCGGAAGTCTAAAGATTCGGCTTGGAAGTGTTTATGGCTTTATTGTTGCCTGATTTTGAGGTAGAGATTCGATGGTGAGATGAGGTGGGATGATATGTAGAGAAGAGGCTTGGTGGAAGAGGATATCTTAATAGAAGGCATTGGAGAGGGCGCATCTGGCAACCGACCCCTTAATTTATGGATAACGTAGAAAAAGAAGATCCTGAAGGACCTCTCTTTGTTTCAGAAATGGTATTTTGATTCGTGATACGTGAGAATATCATGTGTAATAGTAAGCTGAATTGTGAAGGACATTGACAAATTTTACAAATCATATCGGTATGGGATTCACGATTATATATGATTTATTAATTTTTGTTTGGAAATGGTAGAGTGAAGATGGCGGGTAGGAGAATTAAACGAGGTCATTTTCATGACTGGGCTGTTTTTTTTTTTTTTTTTTTTTTTTTTTTTTCTCTCTTTTTTGTCGAAAATCGTTAAGCCTGACTAGCCGTAGTACGTGAGTCTAAATTATAAATAGAAATCAAATTCGGGAAATAGACATTGCATTTTTATAGTGACAATGTAATTTTCCCTATGCCTTAAAGGTAAATGAGTTGAAATGGTAAAGTTGTTCTTAAAATGTAAATGATACCAAAGTAATCATCATTTTCAAGGTTTTGGGATCTTCTTAACTATATTTTCTGCATTTTATCATGTAATTCATTATGCATTTGTAGTGTTGTCGTTCACCTCATGGGCAGAAAAGTTAAAATTATATTTACTAAGCATTTTCTTTCCTAAACTCTAATCTATTCTGCACTTACAACTCTAAAGGTGTTGGCAATTTATAAGATTGTTCTGTTCATCAAATATGTTACTTGTATTATTCTTAGGAAATATTTTACTCAAATTATATTTTATTTACTGTAGAATCAATTGCAAGTAGTCCATTAATACTCAGTAAACATTACAGAATAATTCGAAATTAAATATCCGAGAAGAAAAATGCCAAATGAATTGTCAGCAGTGAATTGCTGATGCCACGAGGTTACTGTCTCCAGAAAATTACTTCAACCAGTACAATTAGTAGCTTTCGAAATTCCTTGTTTATTTAATCAATCAATAATATTAGCTTAAAATTTGTCCCTAAAAGTTCTCATCTTTTTTATGAGTGCTTAATCTAGTTCAGTGAATAATGCAATCAAATGGAAAATAAAGACGCTATTCGTTTGCATCAAATACCAGTTTGGATGGCATGTACAGGGTGCTGTTATCTCCATTCACCAAATCAACTTTTTTTTTTTAATTTATATATCTTTTGCTGAAGAGAGAAGTAATGGATTAGTGGCTCCTAATATCTAATCACGTTCAAACAAATTTCAAGATTATAATCACTTTTTTGTTTAATGGAGAGATATATAGGCTATATGTATTTATTTTATAACTCCCTTGTATTTAAAAGCAAAAAACATTGATTAATTTATTGTATTTCGAAGTACTTGCAAGAGATGTAATCTAATAAGCAAGGACGCCATAACAAATAGAGAGAATATCAGAATGTGACAAGTTGTTATGTAACTGCGCAGGAATACTTTTCTAGTTGACAAAATGCTCGCCTAAAAGAAATAAAGTGGATTATTTTCAGAAGTCAATTTTATCGTAGAAGTCAATGTCTTCTATTTACTAGAGAGCTTGATATCATCCTAACATGTCCCCAGCATCATATCAGCTTAACATGTCCCAAGCAATAACGTTTTATAAGAATATTAG
Source organism: Palaemon carinicauda (assembly GCF_036898095.1). Lineage (NCBI taxonomy): Eukaryota > Metazoa > Arthropoda > Malacostraca > Decapoda > Palaemonidae > Palaemon > Palaemon carinicauda. The sequence goes on along the minus strand of NC_090733.1, from coordinate 158,102,062 downwards.
ATGGAAGCACAAGCAAGAAATAAATATCTCATTGGGTAACGTTCAAATCCAATTTCAAGACAAGGAAACGTTTTTGGAACTAATATTCCATACTCACATGTATCTTACATCAAATCTTAATCAATAATCTAAACCAAATGAAAAAGTTGTCTTAATACAATATGGGGTGAAAAGAGATCAACTGATAATCTATACAGCATTATTGTTATCAAGAATAGATTATTTGGTTCAGGATCTGACGCTGCTTTAAACTTTTCAGATCCTATAAACACTCGAGGTCTAAGGTTTTGTAGTGGAACGGTTAGATCTTTCACAAATATCTCCATGCTATGTGAAAGCTGGGAACCACCCTTGTCCCTATATCGAGATTTGGAACAGTGTACAATGCATTAAAGATCCAGCCCACCAATTCCACAACAAAGAAGCTCTACGTCCACAGCGATTTATTTATAAACAATCGTGAACCATCATTCCCATTAAGAACAAGTAGGCTATTGCAATTTACAAACATGAGAATGAACCTTATTCAGCCATCTCTTTTTCCTCCACCTTGGATTATAAAGAAAACAAAATTTCTTTTTTTTTGGGGGGGGGAGGGGGGCAAGGAAAAATAACTATACTCCGAGTCACCATAAATATATCAAATGGTAAGGACCTCATTATGCTATATATACCGATGGCTGTAAATCTTCAATGGGTGCTGGTTGTACTGCAGTATCCTCAGAAAAAATAAGTCGGCTCTCATTACTTATTGAAGCAACTAGCATTGCAAATTGAAGAGCTACTTAAACAAATGTATTTCCAAGGGGCGAATTTTGAAATATGTTGGATTCTTGACCATGTTGGGGTTGTTGGTAGTGAAAAAGTGGATGCTGCTGATGAATCATCAACAGATTTACCAAAACAAGCCATAAACTATCTGTTAAAGGCTGTATAATCATCATAAGCATTTCACAGCAGCAAAATGACAAACGTGAAATAAAGAATCTTACAATAATAAATGAAAACAAATCAAGCCAATTGTTTCTCTATGGGATTCGTCAGAACAAAAAAGAAAGGACAGATGTAATTTTAGCTAGGTTGCGTATTGGTTATACCAAATTGACACATGGATTTTTATTGTGCACACCTTATGAAGCAGTTCCCAGATGTAGTGTAACACTATTTCAACCATACAATATATTATAGCGACTGTAATGTTTTTTTAAAAGATAGATATTCATATTTTGGCAAGAAATAGTTTTTTTTTTTTTTGTATCGGTTTGTTTTAAACATATGTTTTATAGATAAGATTTAAATTTCCATCTATCACAGATTTTTACCTAATGTTTGCTAAATATTTTTTATTTGTAAGCGTTAATATAAATGATATTTTTCCTCCTGTAATACATCGAGACATCTCTAAAAGAGTTGAGCTTGACTCATTTGGCTGGTTAACCTCCTCCCTTTTAATAATGATATCTTGGGTACATAGATACGGACCCGAGTATCAAAATTCTGCAAATGAAGGTAATGGTAGCTTTCATATTTCTTATCTGGAAACATATATGTACCCTGAAATTTACGGAAAGTCTGTACCACAAAAGCAACTAATCCAGCAGATTATAGGTATTACATTCATGCTTGTAACGAACTGTTGTGTAATAGGAGATTGCAGTGCTCTTTCTTTATTTTTCTTATGCCTTTGAAAGTGAAACCGCGTTTGAGGACACCCATTAATAGACGCTCACTTTGGCGGCTTGGTCGAATAAACATCTAAATGTGCTCTCTCTCTCTCTCTCTCTCTCTCTCTCTCTCTCTCTCTCTCTCTCTCTCTCTCTCTCTCTCTCTCTCTCATGTGCGGGCTTTGTTAATTTCTAACATTTTGTTATAAGCTTAGCAAAGTAATATAATATTATAAGAGTACTAAAACAGTGGCGTAGATATATTGTAGGTCTATATTTTATTTTTTTCTTTACGCCTATCAGGAGATATGAATAGAAAGAATTGATAACGTTACTTCAGATAATACATGAAAATACATTGAAGTAGATTTTCAAATTATCTTTTAGTATCGATAAATTAATAGGTAAAATGTTGTTTTTGTAGTTTAACGGAATAGCCCACGTCTACATTATAGTTTTTTGTGCCTTCTGTTAATGAACATTATTCTAAGGTACTGTGAAATGTTAGTATTATTGTAGCGTTTTTAAGTCACACACATATGCACATTGCCTGATTTTATCTTACATATACAAGCAAATATAATGCAATCATATATTAGTTATATTTCTTTACCCGTATTAAACAAAGGTATAATGCTGCTGCTGCTTTTTTTTTCTTTTTTTTATTTATTTATTTGTACCGCACGTGTTTTGCGCATTCTCGTACACTGTAATGGTATTTCCTTTTATGTATATCTCAATCTTCCCCGTACTGTTAACAGAACCTGTTTAAGCTTGACTTTTTTATGCAATAGCTGGTTTTAATTTTTGTGACGTTTTTGCTCGCAAATACTTGTATAAAAGCTCAATATCAGTTTAATAAAGTTTTGTTGCATTTCTCAATCGACCCTGTTATAACCTAACAGCCCATTTGCACACTGCTGAAATATCAAACAAAAAAGAATAAAGCTCAGCTGAAATATCCTGCATTAATTGTTATTAGAGAATACCTATCCTCTAGTTCTCGCTTCATTAGCATTATTGGTCTTTACAGTAATTGGGACATTTAAATTTCCTTCGCTTCCAAATCTGGAAGTGAAAAGAAAGGGACAAAAGCTATCTCG
>NC_090733.1:158086795-158096795 GCF_036898095.1 Palaemon carinicauda | reverse complement strand
AATAATTAAAATCAGGAGGTAAAATGCGTATAAAAACTTGAACGTCCATTCGTTACAAAATTCATTTTAGTCTTTTTATCTTTACTGATATCTATTCCCGATTTATATTAGTATTTTCGACTGCTTCTTGTAATTACTTGAGGGAATCAATCACTATCAATATCTGAAATTGGACTCTATGCAACTGTTGGAATTTTGAAGAAAAACTTTGTCCCCAATAAATTCATCACCACCGGATGACTATTTAATTACAGCAGGTTTTCCATAAATGTTAATTGAGCTAAAAGGAACATTGGAAAATTTTTCATGAAATGTCATATGTGGGATTTATTTTGTCATATATTCGGTAAAAATGTTTATTCAAAAGGTCATGGAAATTTCAATAGGTTTATACTAGGTTATTAAAGCCGTATTTTTAGTCCTCTATATGAAAATATAATTCCTGATTCTGAAATTCAGTTGTATCACTTTCTTATGCTTTTTAATGAAGTATTTGTTTTCTGATTTCCATTCGTAAACTTGTTAAATCTTTTATCAGCTTAACTTAGAGAACCATAGCTAATCATTAGCAATGTTAATTGTAAAACTGTAGGATTTTAAGTGAAAGTTAATAACGAAGAATATTAACTGCCATCAACAATCCAGTAGAAGATCTCGTAGGTTAGTTGTTAATTATTTCCTTCTACTTGAAACTCTTATTAAAAGCGAACGTATTTAGTGCTGCTTATAGGATATATTTGGTCCGTATATTGCGATGTAATAATGGATCATTGAGAGAGAGAGAGAGAGAGAGAGAGAGAGAGAGAGAGAGAGAGAGAGAGAGAGAATATCCTTATAGAAATTGATAAGATGAGGAAGTTAACTGACTTGAACACTAATATATTTTCATATATAAACTGTCTGACGGGGTGTTTTTATCTGTGGAAATAAATTTTACAAAAAAAAAAATTCTTCACGAACTAAAATATCTTTATCAAATTGTGGATAGGGTTTGGCAATTTATAATCACTAAAAGTAAACTTCACCTTGTTAATCTGTTTTTTTTTTTTTTTTTTTTTTTTTTTCATAATTGACTGGACACTGAATTTGTTTGTAATATCATGATAATTAGTGGGAATAGGTCGTTAGCTGACGCTGGTCTCATTGCGAATATTACCCGAGAGGAAATGAAAATTTTGGTAATTGCTCATTCTATTGACGATTTCTAGGGTTCATTTCGGTTGATAATTATGCGATTTTTAAATACTCGTAACTTTCCAGATTTAGTAAATTATGTCCCTATTCACCCATATACTCTTTTATTTTTGTCAACTGTTTTTGCTTTTCAAAATATGAGGTTTAAACATTTTTTGGCTGTAAGATCCTTTTGGAATGTTCTGTATAAAGCTTACAGCTGTCTGTTGTTTCATTCCTAGAACTCTTTAAAACTGGTATTTGCTGAGTGATATCCCTTCCGATTTGAGACATTTATAAACCGTGGATGTTAAAAATTAATGACAAATTACAATTAACTCAAACCACAAGTTGACCTTATTCTAAAATTAAAATCTCTAGGAATTTTTCCAAAATTACAAATTTTTCATTAAGTAGACATGTTCAATTGGTTAATTGCATAGTTTTACGAATATTTTTTGTTTCAAAATACAGTGCAATTTATTAGCTAGATAATATGCATAAATTTTGCTTTAATTACATTAATGGATAATATTTTGAAAGTAAAAGATGGGTAACAAACTGGCCTATAAAACAAGAAATGCGGATATCTTGATATTGGTAATGTATGAAATTTTCGAGGTGCCTAGTTTTCCTTTATTATTATTGTAATTATTATTATTACTTGCTAAGCTACAACCCTAGTTGGAAAAGCAGGATGCTTTAATCCCAGGGGCTCCAACAGGGAAAGTAGCCCAGTGAGGAAAGGAAAGAAGGAAAGATAATATATTTTAAGAAGAGTAACAACATTGAAATAAATATTTTCTATATAAACTATAAATACTTTAACAAAACAAGAGGAACATAAATTAGTGAGAACAGTGTGCCCGAGTGTACCCTCAAGCAAGAGAACTCCAACCCAAGATAGTAGAAGACCATAGTACAGAGGCTATGGCACTACCCAAGACTAGAGAACAATGGTTTTATTTTGGAGTGTCCTTCTCCTAGAGGAGTTGATTACTATAGCTAAAGAGTCTCTTCTACTCTTACCAAGAGAAAAGTAGCCACTGAACAATTACAGTGGAGTAGTTAGCCCCTTGAACAAAGAAGAATTGTTTGGTAATCTCAGTGTTGTCAGGTGTTTGAGGACAGAGGAAAATTTGTAAAGAATAGGCCAGACTATTCGGTGTATGTGTAGGCAAAGGGAAAGAACCGTAACCAGAGAGAAGAATCCAATGTAGTACTGTCTGGCCAAAGGACCCCATAACTCTCTAGCGGTAGTATCTCAACGGGCGGCTGGTGCCCTGGCCAACCTATTACCTATAAGATTTGAAAAGAATCGTCTCTTATTTTATAAAGGTCTCTACCATAAATTTTGTATTTATCTGTTCATGATAGTCATACACGATTCAGCGGTACAGATGGAAGCTTTATTGTTATAATTGTTCCTGTATATATATATATATATATATATATATATATATATATATATTTATATACTGTATATATATATATATATAGAAATATATACATATATATATATATATATATATATATATATATATATATATATATACAGAGGGTGGTATGTGTTTCAATATGAGTAGGCATGTAAGCTTATATATGTAACTATATGGGTGCAAGAATTTCCTAAAATAAGTGCACATGTAAGTAACATGCTTTTGCTTTGGTGCTCAAAATAATTCTTGGCGTAACCTTTGCATATAGGTATAAAAATTGTTAAATGAAAAAAAAAATGATGAAATTTAGTAAGACCATGACGGTATTCCTATCCTTACATCGAATAGGCTACATTTTATCGTATGGCATTAAAACTGTTTTTAAAATGATGCATGAACTGTAGTTATGAACCTATTTTTACGTCCATTGTGTATGTTTGGGATAATGTTTCAGTTGATATAATTTTAGAGGATATTTTCTGCAATGGGTCTATCCTTAATGTAACAATAAAAGTATGAGAGTTATTAATAATTTCTTGTCTCTTTAAGGGAGCTAATTAGAGGAAATTACTTTGTAAAAAATAAAAGAATAGGTTTACATTTTCTTATATTTTACACAAACACACACACACACATTTATATATATATATATATATATATATATATATATATATATATATATATATACATGTGTGTATAGTCTTTTTTGATAAACAAATTCAGAGGCCAATTTCGACTTATGCCTATTTCCAATGTTTTCTTTTATATACCAAGTTGTATTAAAATTAGTATTGTTAGTATCTAATTGTGTCAGTAAGCAAGTGTGAATGTAATCTGCTGCAGTGACATGGAACTGGTGTGAAAATGTTATATATTTTCATTTTCATCTACGCTGGATACACTACAACCATTTCCAGAAGCACTTTACTCCACCTCCATTTCTGCTTTCATTCTTTCGCCCTACTGCCCAACCGCGTGCAATGGTTTCTTTCATAATAGCGCCGGGTCTTTTGACTCGAATTACATGCATTTATACTTTCATACTTAACTACAGCAGATAACGTAATTTGAACGCAGTAAGCTGTCTTAATTTGTCCACAAAATACATTACCTTATGTACAGAAAGCTTTGGGTTACATGATAAAAAGTATTATGTAGTCAATATTGCAGAATGCTAATAAACAATAATTAATTGTGGGGAGGAAGTGAGGAGGGCTTGGTAGGAACGTATGAAATTCGGAAGATCGAGAGGGAGGCAGAGAATTGGATGGCTAAATAAGGTGAAGGATGATATGGGGAGAAGAGATTTGGTGGAAGAGGATGCCTTGGATAAAATCACCGGAGAGGGCACATCATACAATCGGCCACTTAATATGGGGATAACGGTGGGAAAGAAGAATAAACAATGATAATGTTGATTAAAAAAAAAAAACTAAAGCAACTAATGTAATAAGAATATTTCTTTACTTATGCTGAGAGAGAGAGAGAGAGAGAGAGAGAGAGAGAGAGAGAGAGAGAGAGAGAGAATCACACTTAACGCTAAGTTACAGACCCACATAGCAACTAATCAACGACCCTAGTTTAGAATAGCCTATCTTTCTTTTCTCAGAATATAATGAAACTGAAATCTTAATTTCAATTAAATTTTGCCCTCCTGGAGTGTCCTACATTCTCCTATCGACGTGGCGAGATAAAGAATATATGTGGGAGTGTATTGATGCGTATGTGTATGAGTAAGATAGAATGAGAGAGGGAAAAGTGAGATAGATACAGAATTCATTGTGTATGATTATCGTAGTTTAGTGAAAGCTTTCACTTTACCCATCCATTTATTTTTTAAATAAAAATAAATCCTAACATGATTAATATTTAAATGTCTCTTTATACTGTACAGGTAATATATTTTTGTGGATAATTCAGAAATTGTTATCAATAAACGTTTCCCCTGCTTAATTGCCGAGTTTGTTGATAATGGAACTGGCAGTCATTTTGCTTGCGGGGTAGCAGTAATAAAAGCCAGATCCTCATTAACTTTCAGTGATATTGAAAGCAAAAATGGTGTGCTTTGCTATGCATTCCATTCTTTTGACAGGTTTGTCAATGGTTTGCTATGATTCTGATTGTTCGTTTCGTTGTTTCTGTTGTGACGAGGTTATTGTTTTACTTAAAGATTTAATATTGTTTTGTTAACATTTACATCACGCAAGTGTTCATGATTTTAATACTTTTCGCAACTTCTCTACTTATGCTGAAAATTTTTATTATAAATAATATTCGGCACTCGGTTAGCAACCTCTCCTGCTATAAGAATACGAATAAATGGACTGTAGCCAATGTTAGGCCATCAAAGGGTGTTACTATATTAATATCTCCATTAACAAAAACTAACTTTTTTTTTTTTTTTTGAGTACCTTCGACCTTCGACCATGAGTAACGGTTTAAGAGCTCTTGCTTACTTCCATGTAATTACAGAGGGCTCTAGTAGCTCTCAGGTCTTTAATCTTTCTATAAAACAAATATCAAGTTTTTTTTTCTTTATTTTTTTTTTTATAGAAGCATCTGAATAAATTGAAATCTGCACTGAATTATTATGTCACATATTAGTACATGCCATTGTTAAAGGTTTAAAGTTTTCTGCTTGACCTTAATTAGGCTGAAGACCAGGCGTGCTTTTTCCAACGACTACCAGTGTGTTAGCTGTCTGCTATCGCCCCTGATAGGAAGGCAGCGAAATTGGAAACATATTGTTGTCGCCAGCAATATTTATATATAAATGTAGAGATTTGCTCGCTGTTTACTTTGGCTCTTTCAGCATGCGATAGCTTCGCATGGCGTCATGAATCTAGTTTTATTGGTTATTCCTCGTTCTGTTTGACTTTTTAGTATTCATTTCGACTTTTTATGTTTGGAATAACTTACCGTTGTCACATGCAAACTGTATATGCCATCTGTTACATATACAATAACATGCTTTTGATATGCGTGTAAGTTGTGTATGTTGAGCCACGTAAGTTTGTGTGCCAATCCGTGTAAATCCTTTCGCCATGATTTGTAGTCGAAAAATCCCTGTTCTTTGAAACCCGTCCTAAAGCTCCTGTCACCAAGGCCTTTACTGTGAGGAGTCTGAAAGGAGAAAATTGAAGAGGGAGTGTTGAATATCAATTAACTTAAAAACTGTTTTCATTCCAGGCTAAAGGGAGGGAGGGATCACAGACGACCCTCTTTCCGACATGAATAGTTCAATTAACCTTCGCCGGGAGAAAAAAGGAGACTTTTATAACGATTTTGTTCATTTATTCCAGCAAAATTCTGTCTATGGTTGATAGAATATTGTTATAAAAGCATGCAAGCATGGAATTGGAATTTTTACACCATTATAAATTTTCTTCCTTTGCACATATGCTGTTCACTACTACTACTATTACTACACAAACACACACACACACACACACACACATATATATATATATATATATATATATATATATATATATATATATATATATATATATATATATATATATATATATGAACCAATGTTTCTCACATATTGTGAATTGGCTGTAGCAGCATGAATATAGCATTCACTGCACATTCATGAAGGACAAGTCTTCTGTTGCATTAACAGTTCAATACACACCCTGACGACTTCTCCACCCTCTTTACGAACACCAATTTGTCTTCTATTTCCTCCCCATCGGCGAATCATATGAAAGATCTGAGATTAACACCTAGGATAATCTTTTGCTTCTTCTTACATATATCTAATTGTTTTTTCGACGATTTGTCTCAGGTTGACTGATTTTTTTTTACGTCCTCATCCATTACTACCAAAAATATTCCATTTTCTTTTATGTAAAACTTCCAATTACCCCAATCTCAATAAGATATTGTTTAAGTTTCCCCTAAATATTAGACATATTCTAGTATAAGCTTCATTTTCGTTACAAAATCTATTATTATTTGCAACATACATTTAAGCACCCTTCACATATTATTTCTGTTCATTTAGAACTAAAAGTTAAAAAATAGTATCAGTAAATTAATATGTTGGTTGTAACCAGTTGGTTTTAGAGATTTCACCCTGAAGATAAGAGACTTGAAATTATGTCTTTAAGATGAGTAAGGGTTTGTTTGGGCTCCAGGAGTAATGTGTCTGAATTTTGCTGCCATGCGTATTTATTAGACGATACAAATTACCATCGTACTTGACACTATCTCTCTCTCTCTCTCTCTCTCTCTCTCTCTCTCTCTCTCTCTCTCTCTCTCTCTCTCTCTCTCTCTCTCTCTCTCTCTCTCTCTCTCTCTATATATATATATAGTGTGTGTGTGTGTGTACGTATTGCATTTATGTATTTTGTGTGAACCGATCTATATCATCAGATGGTAACATAACCAATAGCAACTTGAACCATGACGATTAAAGACGTCGACTGGTTTATGTATGGCGTGTACAATTTTATGATAAAAAACATCAATACTTTGTTTTACTTGACTTTCATTACTCTTACTTGACGGTCGGTTTTGCCGGCGAATCCTGATTTCACGTGAATGGGTATCAACGTAAGGTCTACAACGTCAGCTTTCCAATCCCCCCTTTTTACGTGGTCATGTGTTGTTTGACTTATGGCGGTGGATAGAAGAATGTTTCTTTTGTACTGAGAAGCACTGTTGAAAAGCAATGAGGACTCACTCCAATTAGTGTTATGAACAGAATAATTCAGATGTATGAAAATGCCTTAATTCCGTAAACAGTTTATCACTTATTTTTAATGTTTGATTCATTTTTGGAATATGTATTGCCAAAAATATCACTTGTGTGCTTATATTTATGTTTATGCTATATTTATTTACATATTCTTTTCATGAAGGCAAGTTTCGTCAGTTTTTCTTCTGATTAATGATTAATGCATCCCTCGGTTCTTTATGTTCTTTAACCAATATTGATTGCATGAAAGAAATTCTGGATAGTACTGTATTTAGTCTCGTTGGTATTGGAAATCCAATTTGATGTGTATTCATTATCTATTTAAGTAACCAAATCATCTAATTTCTCGCCTAACGCCATATATCTTTAAAACTATAGTGTTAAATTTTTGGGAGGGACTGATGGTGAGGCTATATTTTATCCATACAAGAATGTTCTGCGTATGGACTTTTAGTCTTGACTTTCAATTTATTTTTCGATCAAGTTTCCAGGTATAGAATATGTCCAGTACTTGTTTGAAAATAACTTCCGTAGTTGATACGTAAATTGGAAATTCATATGAAAAAGGGCCATCCCACGTATGAACTCTGGACAACTGTCAATATGCTGAAATATTGTTCAGGTTATTGTTTTGAAGTTCATCTTCTAGAGTGTCTCGTTTTTTTCTAAATATAGAGCTTGTTTTCATTCCTCTCAATCGCTATGTGTATGTATGTGTGTGTGTGTATTTATATATATATATATATATATATATATATATATATATATATATATATATATATATATATATATATATGTGTGTGTGTGTGTGTGTATACATATATATTCATATATATATATATATATATATATATATATATATATCTATATATATATATATATATATATATATATAAATGTATATATAAATATATAAATATTTACTGTATATATATATATATATATATATATATATATATATAACATCAACAACAAATGCAGCCGTTTTTAGTCCACTGTAGCACAAAAGCATCAATCATGTCTGGATCTTGGCCAGGTTTCATCACCACGTTGGCCACTGTAGATCAGTGATGGTAAGAGGTTTTCATCTGATCAATCACCGTAAACCAACCTAGCATGGGTGGCTCTGACTAGTACAGCTTTGCTAATCATGGCTATGCTTACATCCTTCCAGTACGTTAAGGTATCTCCACTCAGAAAGGAGGTAGATAAGGAGACCCCATCTCTTTATTACTGTCAACATGCCTAGTGGAAGTTTTGAGAAATGTACATTAGAAAAATGCAGGCATTAACATTAATGGGGAAAACTATGACAATTTAGGATTTGCAGATGACATATATCAAGTCATGGGAATATTGCAGAATATGATGGAAGATTTGAATAAAGAAATCAGAAATGTAGGACTGAAAATGAACATGTGTAAAACTAAGATAATGCTCAATGAAAATGCAGAGGCAACACATATGAGTTATGGATGAACATCAAGAGATTGTTAATGAATATTTAGGAGAGACAGTGTTCCCCATGACATAAAACCGAAATTTAAAGATGGATACGCAGGGAATGGAGAGTTTTTGGTAAACAAAATGAGATAGAGAAACGTAAAATGCCCCTTTTTCTAAAAAGAAAAGTATTTAATAAAATGTTCATACCAGTGTTAACATATGCATTACGAATGGGAGCCTTACTAAAGCCTTATAACATGAGCTAATTACAACTCAAATAGTTGGGAAAGAATAATGATTGGATTAGCACTAAGTGACAGAAAAGGAGCAACATGGATACGAGCGCAAACTCAAGTAAAGGATATTCTAACATGTAAGAAAAAAAATTGACGTAGCAGGACATACAATGTCAATAATAGATGATAGATGGATATCAAGATTAACAGTATGGATTGCTAGCGATTGCAAAAGTAGCTGGGTAAGGAAAAGAAGATGATCAATTGATGAACCAAGAAAATTTGCGGGTATAAACTGGCATAGGAAAACCATAAACAAATGAGTGTGGAAAGATATGTATGGGGCCTTTGTCCTACAGTGAATTAGTTACGGCTTATGTATATATATATATATATATATATATATATATATATATATACATACATACATACATACATACATACATACATACATACATACACACACACTAGTGTAGCCTACATGACCCATCAAAAATGGCTGCTTAATATTTGGATAGATATGCACGCACACAGACCTTCAACCCTTTCCACCCTCTCCCTCCTTTTGTAAGTAATACATTAAGGGCCTCAGATTTCGCCAGCCATCTCTACCTTGAGCTTTTAAATCAATACTTTTCCATTCGTCCTCTCCTACTTCACGCTTCATAGTCCTCAGCCATGTAGGTCTGGATCGTCCAACTCTTCTAGTGCCTTGTGGAGCCCATTTGAAAGTTTGGTGAACTAATCTCTTTTGGGGAGTGCAAAGAACATGACGAAACCATCTCCATCTGCCCCTCACCATGATCTCATCCGCATATAACACACGAGTAATCTCCTTTTGTTTCATTTCTAATCCTGTCCTGCCATTTAATTCCCAATATTCTTCTGAAGGCTTTGTCCGCAAATCTACAAAATCTATTGGATATTGTTTCATTGTTATACCACGACTCATGTCCAAACAGAAACACTGATCTCACTTAACTGATATATAGCCTGAT